>NC_143503.1:27140500-27446375 GCF_051622355.1 Phaseolus vulgaris
TTTTTAAAATATATACACACGGTAAAAAAATCATTAAATAAAAATTAATTTTAATATTTAAAAATAATCGGTTACTATATTAACTAAATTATATATTATTTTTAAGATTCTTCCTCTTTCATTCATGATATGGTAATTCTAGCCCATTATTAATAATTTGGCTTCAGAGACACCCATGATGCATTTGAAATATATTATATATCAATTTCTAATGTCGATGCTTTTGAAACCTATGTTTGGAGATCATTTAAAATATGTAAGAAATCATTTTATTCTTTGGATAAACTCAATCAAAGTATAAAACTTTTATTAATCAAATTTTTACTATTTATGAGTCTCAATTTTATGATCAAGTAGTTCCTTATCCAGGGATGTCATGACCCGACACTAAGACTTTGAAAGATAATGACACTCACTGAAAATGATCCAATAGGTTTTCAAATTGAAATACCATTTTGATGATTTAGTTGACAACTACAAAGCTCGGTTAATAGTCAAAGACTACACATAACAAGTTGTGATTGATTTCTCAAACACTTTTTCACTAATGGTTAAACTTATTTATGTAAAGGTCTTATTAGCTATTTCTACTACGAAAAATTAGAGCCTACAACAATTAGATATCAACAATGTATTCTTAAATGGTGAGTTATTTAAGAAAATATACATATATATTTTCCAAGGTTACAAAACAAGAACAAAAGGATTGATTTGCAATTAGTTGAATAAATCTATATGTGGACTGAGACAAACCTCTAGATAATGGTTTTGCAAGTTCTCATCAACATTACTGCAAATGGTTTTAGACAATCTAAAAATGATTACTCTTTGTTTACTCATGGTTTTGGTTCTTCATTAGTCATTTTGTCGGCCTATCCGAATGACATAATCTTAGTAGGCTTCGATTTTTCTTATGTTAACAATGTACAATTGATATTGAGCTCCTTAAGCAAACTAAATATCCTTGCTCCTATCAAATATTTTCCAGGCTTAGAAACTGCTAGATTTAGCAGAATGTATTAGCTTAAGTCAGTGAAAATAGATTTTATCTTTGCTTGATGATATTAGTTTAGGGTTTAGATTTTATCATTTGTTCTTACACTAAACCCTAAACCCGCAAACTAGTTACACTGCCTATGGATCACAATTTAAAATTTAACCTTAATGACCTTATTGAGTATCCCTTTGTATATATAGAAGATTAATTGAAAGACTTGCGCACTTGACTATTTTCAAGCCACACATTACCTTTGTAATTCATAAATTAAGTGAGTACATGAAGAATCATTAATCATACATTTAATTACACTTCACCACTTGTTACAATACTAGAAATCCACTCCAGGTCAATGTCTCATTTTTCCGACCAACAAGAAATGTCATCTCTCAGCATATGCTGATGCAAACTGAGGCAAAATTATTTATTTAGACACTAGGAGATAAATCACTAGTTTGTGTATTTATTGATATTAAATATATTTTAAATGATGTGAATAAACCTGTGTTCAATTTAATTTTATCTTATTCGTGCAATAATTTTTTTTTATAAAAAACAATTACTTGAGACTAATTAATTAAAGTGAGATGCATTATATAATTTAAGAAGTAATTTAAAATTAAAAAACAAAATTAATATTTACATTATTAGGAATCAGGCGTGACTTTTAATTAAAAATGAGAAAATTAAACTTATATGATAACATTTAAGATTTAAAATTTAAAATTTATTCATGTAAAATTTAATAATTCATTTAATGACTTACCTAAATGAACATCTAATGATAAAAACTTCTTTCCCTTGCAAAATAGTATACTAAAAAAGCCAACATATATGTTACTTAGTCATAAAAAAAAAAATATATATTAATTGGTTACATCATCTCAAAACTTTACTGGTTTTTGGAATTAATTGCTAAAATTTTCATATATAAGAATTTAACACACGTCACAAAATTTATAATAACTCATACACTTTGGTTAGATTAAGTTGGATGAAGATACAGCTTAAGAAGAAGGAAAAAAAGAAGAAATAGTTGAATAATAGATAAATTCTTTACATATATGTATGTATTATGTTTCCTTCACGTCTGTAATGTTACCAAATGAGAATAAAAAGAACTAATTTTACATTTCTTTTTCTTTTCTTTTCTATCCATTCGTTTACGTTTATCCTAATTTAGGACATTTATTTTACAATTTTTTTCATGGGTTCCTTTTTTTTTTCAAATTCTTCTTCCACATTATTATGGAAAAATAAATTTAGAATGTAAAAAATACATTTAAAAATATATTTTAGAAAAACATTTTCAAAATTTAGAAATGTGTTTCAAGAATCTAAATCCAAAAATATATTATAAATTTTTTTTATCCATATTCTCTTTAATTTAATTTAAGATTATTTTTGTCATTTTACATAATTATTTTTTTATTTGAGTGAAAAATCAGATACAGGTTTAAATTGATATCGTGAAGAAAAAAGTTGTTTTTTATGTGTTAGGAATGCTATTCTTAAAAAAAATATGATTATGGACACTTATATATGTTATGAGACTTTTAAATGGTGTGTCATATAAGTAAGTGTTTAATTCAAAAAATATTTGTGTGATTTTTGACAATTCTAACACAATTTTAAAAAGGAGAAATATATTAATTTTCTAAAAATTTAAATTTATTGTATAAATTTTTAATATAATTATAAAAATAAAGAACAATTAAAACATAATTTGTACATAAAACTTATATAATTTATAATTATATAATATATAAATTCGTGTCTCAGTATATTTAAGTATCCATGTTTTCGTATCCGTATCAGTGTTCATTAGTATGCTACATAATTTATATGTTAAAATAACATTTTTGAAAGGCTAAAATCTATCTATGTATAAATTTGTGAAATCAGTAACAACGCTATATTTCTCTTCTAAAACATTTAATTTTTTATTTTTCGTGCATATATACATCATCATATTAAATATAGTAATTAAGATCATTACAATCGGTATATATTTTAATTTTATATATTACCATGATCAATATTATATTGTATATAAAATAAGGTTTTTTTCAAGTAAAAAAAATACCATATTAATTATCTGTCTTCCAAAAGTATGCAAATTAATTTTTTTTGAATTCAAATATACATAAGTATATTAATTAAGGACATTAATTAATATGTATTTTAATTTTTATTTATTACAATAATCAATTAAAGCCGCCATTAAATAGACATTTTGATTTAATTTTTACATATTACGATGATCAATTATCAAAAAATTTGGAATATTTTTATAATTATAAAATATTTTTTACAACTCTGGTATTTTTTTTTAATATCATAATTTTAAAATAATTACAGTTAATAAATATTATGATGATAATAACTTTTTTTTTGTAGTAAATGAAAAATACTAACATAATAAATAATCATGAAAAATGTGGTAATGAATTATATTTATTATTTTTTATGATAATAAATAATTAATAACACAAATTATAATTATAATAAAATATGACAATAAATAATTATGCTATCTAAAATACCAGTATACTAGTATAATGAATGATGACAACATAATGTCGGGTAAAGGATTCACACATGTTTTTAGTATATACACTTAGATTTTTTTTCTTTAAAAAAAAATAAAAGACAGTAATATATATGTGCTGCAGATAATGTGATCAGAAGAAAGTTTGAGAAGAAATGTATAAAAAACTAGGACATGAAAAAAATGAAGAGATTTTTGTATAATACATTAACTTGCAATTACAACTAAGGAATGAAACATGTCAAATGGCTGCTACATCATATGTTAAAATCAAATATTCAACTCTACATATGACAGTCTCAAAAAAATATTAAAGTACGTATAGTATAAACAAATTATATTACTATACGTACAAAATTCAAGGATATGCGTACATCACGATACAATCACTAAAATTATAGTGATGCTTGATGAATGCCATTTTCTTCATTCAGATTAGCATATGCATAGCCTTTTCTCTTCATTCAGATTAGCATATGCATAGCCTTTTCTCTTCATTCAGATTAGCATATGCATAGCCTTTTCGCTCTTTTTTTCAGTGGAAAAGTTTGCATTTGGAAAATTCTTACTGGTTTATCATGCACGGAATTCATTTCTTTGAAGAAGAATATGAACTCAAAGAAGCTTGAATTTCTTCTAATGTTCGCCCCTTGGTTTCTGGTACAAGTTTTGCTACGAATAGCACAGTGAAGCCACATATGGTGGAGAAGATGAAGAAAGTTCCTGGCCAAACATAACATCAAAATGAATCTTATTACATGCATAGAAAGATAACTCCTTACTCTTTGTATTTTTCTTCCCTATTTTCTTAAATTTTTTCTCAGCTTTTTTGTTGAATTCGAACCTACCTGCTGAACTCCAATTCATGAGGAAGTTAAAAGCATATGATACAATCCAAGAACACAACCAGCTAACCAAAGTCACAAGGCTTCCAGCAGAACCCTTCACGTTGATGGGAAATATCTGGAAAATAAAATATAACCATTCATCATGCTGATGATTTTTTTATGTTTGCTTTTTTACTTCCCAAATTCAGGCATAGTAACAGTGACTACCTCAGACATTATAACCCATGGAATTGCTCCCATGCCTATAGAGTAAGATCCCACATATACCTGGCCATTAAGAATAGTTATTAGGAATTGAATTCTTGTTTTGAATCATAAAATATAGTAGTGATCACAATTCCTTTCAGTTAAATTTATGAGATTGCACAGTATAGTTGAAGATCCCTATATATGTGCAAGAACATTACCAGTACACCCACTAGGGCCATAATGGGGCTAACTCCCTTCCATTGATGCAAGTCCTGCATCATGCAATCCTAATTATTCTTAGAAATTCACGAGAAAACCAACTTACTGGATCAGATTGTGTAATTAAAAGAACCTGCAAGATGAACGACACGGCTGTCAGGAAGCATCCTAAGCATGTTCCCAATGCAGATACCTGTGTGATAATCAAAAATTCAGATTCAGAATATAAAGGACACAGCAAAAAAGTAGGAATAATAGTTCAAACTTTTTACCAGCAGAAGTGGTCTTCTTCCAGATTTATCCATTAGAAGTACTCCTAAAGTTGTCATTGGAATCTACAAACATAAATGATGGACTAGTGTGAAAAACAAGAATGAAGGGTGCACTCATCAAAGCTTGCATTTACAGGATAAAGCACAGAGAAATTATGCAATCGCATGAAGAGAATTAAGAACCTTGACGGCAACCATTGCTACTGTTCCAATACTTTCCGAAAACCCTGTCATGGATAAGAATTTTTGCTTTTGTGTGAATCATTTCATAAATCTAATATTCTCATTCATTTTCTCTTACTTGTCATATGATGGAGCATAGAAAAGAAACTGCACATACCAGCAGATATAAATATAGAGTTTGCATAAAAAACAATGCCATTAATCCCTCCAAACTGTTGAAGTATCATCAAGCCGACTCCTACCTAACCAAGTAACTATATAACATAAGAGCCCCACATAAGGCTAATATGGGCCATATGAATAGGGATAAGTTAGAATGCTCACGATAAGTGACTTCAAATATTGCATTCGGAATAAGCCAATGATGCTAGCTTCTGTTTGCTTCTGAAAGGCTTCGGTATAATCCTACAAATAAAGGTAATGCAAAAATGATAGATTAAATTCCTTGGTTTCTTCCTTTTCTATTTCACTTTTGCATCCAAGTATGATTGTAACTCTAGCGTAACTTTGTAAGAACAAAAACTAGTTACATACTCTAATTTCAGTGGCCTCTTGATAAACATCAGCATTCTTACCCCTGAGGTGCTGTAAAGCAGAATCACTCTCTCTTAACCGACCCACCTTGGCCTGCAGAATAATTTGTGATATGTTTGTGAGCAATGAAATGTAATGAGTTCAACCATTTCATAAAAGTGATGGAAAGAACCAATTCGTTGTGAGAGCAGTGTCCAACATGAACAACCCAAACAATAAAATTACAGAAGCTGTGAACAACTCACCAGCCACCTGGGAGAATCAGTAATGAAGGGCAGACTGAGAAGCTGCACAAGGCATGGAATAATTCCTGAGATAAATAAATAAACATGAGAGTTACATGAAGCCCGTTTTATTTGGTTTGTGAAAAGAACTCCAGAAAGAAGAATGTTACCTATTAGAGCCAAGATCCTCCAATTGACAAATGCTCCGACAAGATAAGTTAATGACATCCCACAACTAATCATTAACTGTCAAAATAAGACCAAATAGGATTAAAATAGCAAAACATATGTTGTATGGTACATAAAGTAAGAGTAAAATGATATTAAAAGATTGAATCATTTACAGTGTTTACCTGATGAACTGCGGTGAATGCCCCTCGAAGATTCTTGGGTGTTATTTCTGCTACATAAACAGGTACCTAATATACAAAGTAAACTATGTATTCTTTGAGTCGTTGAATATCAATTGAACTGTGATCATAACAAAATATACAGTCACAGCAGTTACCGCATAAGATAGAAGGCCAATCCCACATCCTATCAACAGTCTTCCAACATAAAGCCACCAAGCAGTCTTCAAACAAGCACCAAATGTTAGATATCAACAACTGAACTGGAGGAAAACCCTTTGGGATGAGCACATTCAGCTAATAGAATCATAGTGGTTCAATCTCCTTACTCTATCTATCTAATTCATTGTGTTCATAAAAACAGCAACTTGAGTTTCAAATAAGCTTCAATGTTAATATCAGAGGAGGTTTAAATAATTTTTATTGGCTACAAATATACCAATTTTTTTTGCTTTTAGTCCTTAAGTTTTATTTCTTCATATCAAATGGTATTTAAGCCTACCATGTACTTCAAGTACTCAATAGTTACAATGAATTCTTTACCTAGAAATATAGCTACCTATTTTTCCTTTAAGAAAAGGTTACCAACGACACATAATTGTAGTTTTCAGACATATTCAACCATTACTGATAGTGCAACTTGATAAATTGGAAATAAAGAGGAAGAAATTAATGAGAAACCTTTGAGAATGTTATGGCCAACCATCCCAAGATGCAGAAAATCTGAGAGAACCCCATGGCCTGCTCAGCAAAACATAGGATAACCAAAGGTGAACAACAACAAGAACAACAACACTTAAACCAGAATTAAGCAGCAATGCTTTGACTTACAACTCGACGACCTGCATAATCTGCTATTCTACCACTAACAACAGCACCGATCATAGCTCCAATGGTCAATATCGAACCAAAAATTGAGTACTGCATAGGGTAAAAAAGTTTGGCGGTCAAGAGACACAGTCAATCAAATGATGGCCATCAACAACAAGGTGTAATAAATGTTAGAAAAACAAAGGTTCAAACCTGAGCCACTCCGAGATTGAGATCACGCATGATTCCAGATTGAGTAGGCGATGAATACCCAATCTGCAAAATTAACAAGGTATTCATCTGACTGTAGTAATCTTGAGTTAGAGTTTTATTCACACTCAATTTTAACATTATCAACCAATAAAAAATCATTATTCATACCACAATAGTCATTGCAAAATTCAATCGACCATTTCTACATTATCAACAACAAAAACCATCATTCATACCACAAATTAACTATTTTTACAACTTAACATAGTCAATGCAAAAATTCAACCAACTATTTTTACATTATCAAACAATAAAAAACCATCACTCATACCACAAATTAAGATAGCAATTATAAAATTCAACCAACCATTTTTACATTATCAAGCAATAAAAAACCATTCATACCACAACTTTAAGACAGCCATCATAAAATTCAACCATCTTAAAAGAACATTTTTTACATTTTTTAATTGGATAACAGCTTACAATTTCTAAGATAGATACATAAAAAGTAACTCACAGCAGAGCCAAAAACGTAGGAACCAAAAACAGCAACGAGGGTGGTGAGTATAAGAGTAGTTGGAACGGAAGAAGCTCCGTTATGCCTCTTATCCAGAAAGTCAACGCCAACATCATGGGCACCATAACTTGTAGGGAGAAGAGGGCTTGAAAAATCGTTTGGTTCAGTGGTTTTGCTATCCATGTTTTGCATTCTATGAGAAGCAGAGGAAAGATGAGAAAGGTTCATTCAGAAGGTTTAAAAGGGTTACGCAAGAGAGAGAGAGAGATAGAGGTCGATGGTGAATGTCATTGACTAAAACGACATGATGATGAGAATGAAACGAACTCGAGTTTTACGTTGGCAAAACAGACACATATATCAATTTTTTTATTTTTATTTTGATGTGTACGCGAGATTCTTGTGGGTTCAATTTTAAATATTAAAAATATGCTAGACTGTCACGTGCTTAACTAGGGTTTTACTAATTTATGTTTTTTTATGGATTAGGAAGTGAAAATGAGAAAATGAATTTGAAACGATTTAAATGGAAAGTAAAAAAAAAGTTAGAATGTTTGGATTAAAGTAAATAGAGTGGAAAATGTGAGAAAAATTTATAAAAGTTTGTAATGATGTAATGGGTGGGATTGAAATTATATAGTTTTTAATTGATAAAAATGTAAGTATAAAAATTTATCTTTATATTTAAAAATGGTTAAAAATTAATATGATATATTTATTTATAAATTATAATTATTTTAATTAAAATATTATTTAAATATTTATAATTGTAAATATTTATTTTTATATTAAATAACATTATTATTTTTATCTTTAATTTTTTTAATTAATATAATTATTATATAAATTTATTTTTTAATTATTCAAAAATATATTTATTTTTATTATTATTTATATTTATAATTTATTATATATAATGTGATTAATTATGTTTTTTATAATAATTATTATTTTTATAATGTTTATATATTTAAATTATAATTATATTTTAAATAAAAATAATTTAAGTTTAAAATAAAAGGGTAAAAAAATAAATTAAAAAAATTATATATATATATATATATATATAATTTTTTTCGCACAGTTGCAAAAAAAAATTTGTATGAAATTTTTTTTTGGATTTACGTGCCTTTTTGTTTTATTAGATGGATTTCTTCACTTTTCATTGCAAATAGTATTTCTTTGCCTTTCTCCGCCTCGATACAAACAATACCTTAGAGATAAAAAATAAATAAAAAAATAAAATATTAAACCATGGAAAAAATTAAAAGTATTTGTAATTTATTTTATTTTTTCAACAATGGTTGAATGTATTAAATGCGACATGTGTCCAACCGTTATACAAGTGTCAAAACAAACCACAAGAAAACATCCAAAAAAGTATATCTACAAAATTGAAAAACTTATGAATGAATGTTTTTCCTAAGCATATTCCAACATTATAGAAAAGCAAAATAAAATAACTTATGCATTAAATATGCACATTTTCCAACACTAACTTTAAACCGCTTTCCTTTCATATGTACTTCAAAAACCATTCCTATAAAAACCTTTGATGGTCAGATATCCTTTCAAAACTGTTCAGACAAACTCGCATTGTCTTCACCTGCACTAACATCAACTATTTTTGAATGGTATCTCTTTCTACACTTGTCAATCCACATTGCTATTCAACTCTAAGCATTCCAGACTTTCTTCCCCATAATTTTTTTTACTTCCTTTGTCTCGTTGCTTCCATCCTAAAAGTTGCAGACTCCACAATCCTTCTGCGGTCTCCTACACCTACTCTGGTCTCTTTTCGCTACATCATTTTTCAACCAAACAATATTTGTTTTCCATAACCAGACCATTGTCACATGAAGCTCTAACACATGCCCCGATGATATACCAGAACCTGCACATAGAACAAAAATCTTCCACACCTCTCCGCCAACACAAGAAAATGGAAAATAAATCCTTGGATTGCATAAAAAAACCCTAGTATCATATTTTACGTCTGAATTAAAGCATAGAGACAACAAACATACATTATAGTCATTCAAACACGGAAATACAACTAGTAAATTTCTTGCAAGCAGATTTATTTAATTGTCGTGTTAACGCAAGTTAATGAGACAACAATCCATCAATCAGAAAAAAGAGAAACTTACTTTATATGTTCATCAACGACTTGATTCATGGAAAAGATTTCCTCTGCATCAACCTTTGTTTGATTAAAAATAAGCTTATTTCTATGCTTCGGAATACTTCACATCACCAAAATCCATAAACTTTTCCATAAGTTATTACCTTCATTATTGACATTATTGAAACAGAAACCGGAGAACAACTCAAAATGATTAATTACGACATTGTGTTTCAATACCAAGTCTATTAAAACTCTTATAATTATTTTAATTTTTTGTGGATTGAGATAATTAGTGGATTGAGATAAATTTTGAAAGATTTAGTTGTTATAATCTGAATAGAATAATATTCAGATTTACTGTGCTAAATTGATCATTACTCCTTTACTTAAAGAATAGAACAATAACATTAATTAATTAGTAAATATATTTGTTTAAAAGCAACCCCACACTATTCTTTTCCCTTCTCTTTTCAAGTGAAAAACGTTCTCATCAAACACTGTGTGTGGGGGTTAAGCCTTCCAGCATAACTAGTTGCAGAGGTGAAGCCATTGGAGACTGTTGTGACACACAGACTCAGAGAGAAACAAAAACATTCGAACTATGAAACGGACCACAACTTGTTTCTCAATTAGTTTCTGGGTTTCTCTGTCACTTAAAATTTGTAACTGCACAGCATTCGGTGGCCAATTATAGAGTAAATGGACTTTCTCAAGGCATCAAATACGATATTCTCTTGTTCTGTCACCTTTAATTGCCAATGGTGGTGACCAGAGACACTATTGTTTAACGTATGCGTGCGTTTTATCTTCTGGGTATGTCGTTTTTTTCTGCTTACGTGATTATTCCGTCTACTTTCCTAAATGTAGATATGTGAGTGTGGAGCTTGTTGGGTAGAAAACCCCACATCGGTCGGAGAAACTTTTCAAAATCGTGTAAATAACGAAGGATAATTCTTATTGGAATTGTGTTAGATTTCTACCAAATTCTGAGAAGGTAACAGATCGAATGTGATAATGGTCATTCGTGTTTAAAATTCTAATGTGGGTAAGTTTTGGGACCAAGTTCATGTTCTTGGGGAGTTCATCTTCCATGGCTTTGTTTTGATTAGTTTTACTATTAATTATTCGTTATTAAAACCAGTGTCTGATATTTTAATGGTTCCTTGTCAGATGATTAACAATGACTGAATTTCTGTTCTCTACATGTTCAGGCTGGAATTCAGTCAAAACATAACATTTATCATTATTAATAATAGTAATTATTAATATTAATATTATTGTTGGTGATAGTATTATTATTGTATTAACTTTTGTGCTTCCATAAGTTCTTGTTTGTGACTCTTGTTTCTTTCATAGACCTGCTCCTTTGTTTCATAGACACAGGAATCATACCACACTGAAAGGGAAAAATGTAAGCTTTTGCTAATGTTTGTGATTACTCGTGTAATGCAGGAATTGTAAAGAAAAAGTCCTGCAAACAGATCAAAGATGGTCCCAATTGGTCATGCTTCTGATGACAAGCAGAGAAATCAAGGCATTTGTTTTCTAACCCTGCTTCTGCCCAAGGCTCCTTCATTACACTATTCCTGTGATTTTAATATACTGTGTTCCTTTGCACGTTTAGTTTCTTCTCTACCAAATGTATCAATTACCTTTCCCTGTGCTCAAAATGTTCATTTTTATTTTTTCTCTTCCAGACTCAGGAGAAATCGTTTTGGAGAAAGACAAAAGTGTGGTAACTCTAAGAGAACTCTTTGAAGAATGCATTAGTGACACTGACAAATCTCCTCAACCACCTGAATTTGCAGACAGTAATCCAAGCTCAAGGACACGGTTTCACTGGAGGATGCTTTTAAAACCATGCAAAATGAAATCAATGGAGCACCTACCCTCTTTTCCTCCAAGTTGTTTGTCAAGCATAACAAAGCCTACAAGCAAAGATATTGGAAAAAACACTATTCAATGTAATCCACACAGTTCCAGAACTTTGGTGAATTTCAGGCTTTCTGACCTGAGAAATGCAACCAACAACTTTAGCAATGGTTTGTAGTCTAGCCCTCTTTTCAGACCAATTGTTTTCTAGTAGTTTAGCTAGTAATAATATTTATTAGGACGAGGGTACAGAACATACCAAACTAGATAGAATTTTAATTACAAAATTACAGCTTGTGTTTGGTTTAATGTCTTATATTTACAAGTAAATTCATGTCAAAATTGTGACAATAATGTAGAAACGTGTATCATATGCTTCCAAATTGATGTGCTTCTATTATAATGTTGCTTGAATGGATACACTAGACAAGATAAGATTAGAAAATAATGATTGCACTAGACAAAAAAGTTATGATAACACCTATTGCAAAAAGATGATAGAACTCATTTTAGGTGATTTAGGCATGTACAGGGAAGACTTGTAGAAGCCTCTCACACAGGGTAACCCAGTTTCTGGAGGCAGAGAAAAACTATAGGCAAATCCATTAGGAAATATTTTGAAGTAAATAAGTTGTTTACCTACATGATTTGTATCCGAATATTTTTGGATTAAAGTTTGCTAACACAAGTTTATATCAAAAGTGTTTTGTAGACATAAGTTCGATAAAAGTGAGTTTACTTTAATGTAACGTGATTTTTTATTTGATATTTTCTGTTTAAAGATATGTTGATAAAATGAAATTGCTTTGGACCATACTAATCAAAAGTAATCTTACTTCATGTTGCTCTTAAAAAAATACAAATCAGAAGTACTTTTACTTTAAAAGTGACCTTGATAGCAAACTGAGTTTATTGAGATATGAGTAAGTTGGAAGTGGTCAAACTGATATCCAAACATGTTCTATGCCCTCATGTAATCCATTTTTTGGACCCCACCAAGAGGATAGAGGCTTGGTTGTGGTTATATATTTTGATTGTTAATTCATTTTCTAAGTATTTGCAAGTAGAGAGTATGTTATTGCTTTATGAAAAATGCATCAATTTGACCATGTAGAATTTGCTCTTCCTTTTACTTATAGAGAATATAATTGGAAGAGGTGGCTATGCTTATGTTTACAAGGGTAGCCTACAAGATGGGCAATTAATAGCAGTTAAGCAACTGAGTAGAGGGACTCCAGAAGACAGAATATCAATTCTTCTATCTGAGCTAGGAATTCTTGCTCATGTTGACCACCCTAATGCTGCCATGCTTATTGGATTTGGAGTAGAAGGGGGAATGCACCTTGTGTTCCAATTATCTCCTCTGGGAAATTTAGGATCTCTTCTTCATGGTGTGTACTTGATCCTATGTGAAAGATTTTTTATTTTTTTACCATATTTTAAGTGTCAAGTATTGTTCAATGAAGTATATCTGTTGGAGAATATGGTTAGCCATCTTCAATGAAATCTCTCAGAACAATCACTTTTTTTTCATTCAGAAGAGTCAAATTCAAGATTCTGCTTCAAAAAGTTTTCTGTTTGAATGTATCTACTGATTACTTTTTAATTTTCATGAAATATTCAGGTCCATATAAAAATATATTAGATTGGAGCAGAAGGTATAAAATAATTTTGGGGATAGCGGATGGCCTCCTCTATCTTCATGAGATTTGTCAAAGGCGAATCGTTCATAGAGATCTTAAATCAGATAATATTCTGCTGACAGAGAATTTTGAGCCACAGGTATTTATCAGAGTGATTATAGAGAATTAATAAAAGAAGGAAATCTTAACCTTGGCTGGTGAAACTTGGGACATCTTTAGTTTGAGAAAATATTTGTTTATTTTCATTTCTGTTTTCAATAATTCTTATACAAAATGCTGGTTTTTACTTGATTTCTAACTTTCAAATGCTTATATACAATAAATAGTGAAAACAACTAGTACAATTATAAATAATGTAATTTTTTTGTAATCTAATGAACATGCTTTTTTTATAAACCTTGGTTAAAAGAACACAAAGAAATATTTTCTTCACTAAAACGGTCTTTAGGATCCCTGAATGTATCATGTGGATGTGTTCATATAATGAAGTTACCACTTTCTTCTGCATTTCTTCTCATTTCTGAGTAGTTATCACTAGGACCATGCCCTGCTTAAAAATAATCTATGATAATACTTCCTGTGGCAATCCTCTCACAGAGTAACATCAACCTAGCTATATTTTGTGATCCTTAGTATCTACGACCAGTTTAGAATTTTGAAAATAAATCATATTCTCTGAAAATCTTCAACCTTTGCAAAGAGATGATTATATAAATTGAGCCATGACAGTTGTGCTGATTGTTCTCTTTCATACCATGCTATTACATAGTCTGCTGGTGAAATAATAAGCAGCAGCAGACACCTTTGCTTCTGGATCCCCTACTAGTACTCTACTAGGGTACAAGTTCGAGGCTTATATTTCATCTGATCTAACACTCTCACTAATTGAGAATCTCTCCAGATTTGTGATTTTGGGCTCTCAAAATGGCTACCAGAACCCTGTACTCATCATATTGTTTCAAAATTTGAAGGCACAATGGGGTAAGCAAATATACAAATACAGTAAAGTTCTAAACATATATTTTGAGAATTAATTCTCATTCTCATGATGTAACATTCACCCCTAGGTATTTTGCTCCGGAGTATTTGACACGTGGCATAGTAAACGAAAAAACTGATATTTATTCCTTTGGGGTCTTACTTTTGGAGATTATAACTGGGCGTCATGCTTTGGATCATTTGAAAGAAAGTATTGTGTCATGGGTAAGTCGTTCTCCCAAATGTGGGTATGTTATATATCATAATACCTTAAAGGCCTCAGCACATTGTGTTTTCTTGTGTTGTAGGCAAAGCCTTTATTCCAAGCTAATAATATTAAGGACCTTGTTGATCCTTCTCTGGGTGATGATTATGTCTGGGAACAAATGGAACGTGTTGTTTTGACAGCATCTCTGTGTGTTGAGCAGTTTCCTATCTTACGCCCCAGAATGAGTCAGGTAAGCATGCAACCTAGAACGTTGCAACACTGTAATCTTAAGGATGATAAACTAAGATATTGTTAGTTACTGTAACTATAACTATAACTATATTTTTTTCAGTTAACTTTTGTTTAAGAGAAGATTGTTCACATTCTCTCTGTTGGCTGCAGATTGCAATACTGCTAAGAGGTGATGACTATGTGATGGAACATACTGAGAGGAGTAACAAGATGTCGAAGAAAACAACTGAAGGAGCTATCTAAGTGTTCTGAGTTGGTTGTGTTTTGGGAAAATGAGGGTTGAAGTCCTCTCCCACCACATGTATTTAATATTGGGGGATTCTGCTTCCCCTCTTTCTTCCCCAGAAATAAAGGAGTCCAATAAAAACATACATCTTATAGCATTTGAAACTCAATACAAATATACAATTGGACTTTTTTATTTCTAGGGAGAAAGGTGGGATATAAAAACTTACATTTAGTTCTTTGTTAGTTAAAAAATTGAATTCATTATCTCTTAAACTATTAGAAATCATCCTTAAATGCAGAATTTAGTTTTTGTCCATTCTCTTTTGCATCCGGTTTAGTATAGTAAGAAATATAAAAGAGGTCTACACTAGTAAAACTTAACAAACTACATAGTTGGTGTAGCAAGCTATATAACAAAAACATGTATACAACATAGTTGGTGCAGCAAGCTATGTTAACAAAAACATGTATACAACATAGTTGGTGCAGCAAACTATGTTAACAAAAACATGTAGACAACACAGTTGGTGCAGCAAGCTATTTAACAAAAACATGTTTATGTGTTGATAGCATAACAGAAAAACCATATTAAAATTAGTTCTGTTATGTTGCCTTATATAATATTTCTCTCTGTTGTTTCTCTGATATGTATCAATAATAGTTTTCCTATTCCTGTCCATTCTCTTCCTCTCTTCTTCACATGGTATTCAGAGTTTCTTGATTCTGGTCATGGCTGTTTCTTCTTTCAATAATTTATTCTTCCTCATACAGTTTCACACCCCTATCTCTCTTTCAATAATTTTTTGATTTCACAACAAGATATTGTCACTAAAGTTTGAAGCTTCTTCATACAATCAAGATTATCCTGTCAAAATCCTCACTTCTGATGATGCCATACACAATATTATCAATTCTGTTTTTATTCTTTATGAGCAATAAGATCAGCTTCTTGTTACTTGATTATTGGCTTCTATGTCTCCTTTTATTCTCATGAAAATGGCTGACTCCATTTGTCTATTCAAATTTGGTCCAAATTAAAGGTGTATTGTGTTTCTCAAAATAGAACAGATATCAAGAAGATAAAGAAATATCTATCTATCCACATCTTAGATATTAAGAACAAATATTTTCTATTTTTTATCTTTATATTTTTCATATTTTCAATTTTAGAAAATAATATAACAATATTTAACTTAAAATGAATGAATTATTTTATATGTTAAATTCTTAAATTTAATATCAAAATATTAAAATTGAATTTCTAATAATGATAAGGATATTTCTTCGTAGATTCAAAATCAAATAAATAATATATTACTCAAATTTATAAATTTAAAATAAATATTTAACAATATTTATTAACATTCTCACACTTTCCAGAACCATTAAAAAATAATATAATATTTGTTTATACTATTTATTGGATAGTATCTAAAAGATAATACAAATATCAAACTCAAATAAAAAATTAACTTATTATAAATTATTTTAAAAAGTTATTCATTCCCTTTGTTCAAAATTAAAATATATAATAAATAACATATTAATTAATATAAGCATTTTACCAAAACTAAAATATATAATAAATAATTTATTAATTAACATGATCATTAGTTCAAAGAAAATATTTTTTCTTTTTTAAGAATTTTCTATTCACATTCTAAGTTTCTATTCTCTGTTATAATGATAAATCTTAAACTATAATCAACAATTTTATCAAAACTTCATTAAACAATATATATATATATATATATATATATATATATATATATATATATATATATATATATATGATAAAGACAAAATATTTTATTATAAAACTAAAAGAATATTACACACATGTTATTAAATTATGAACATTTTCACCCAAAATTGAAAACAGTACATTATAAAATATATATTTAGATTAATTAATTATTTGTTAAAATACATGCAACAAAAATTACTTAAAAAGATTTTGTGGCGGGTCATAGAAATTGCTTGGAATGGAAAAGGCAATTTCCCGCGAATATCAGTGGAGAAGTGACGTTGGCAATCCGTGTCTCACACTCTCAACCAATCAGCGTTGATTCTTGGGCCCTATATATACCATTCCACTCACATTTCTTCTTATATGCACTTCTCCCTCACTTCTTTTACACTCCTCCAAATTGAAAGTTCTAGGGTTAGGGTTTCCAATTTTTGTAAGCAGATTAGAAAATGAGTTCTACTGGTGGTTCAACCAAGGGTGGAAGGGGCAAGCCCAAGGCCTCCAAATCCGTTTCTAGATCACAGAAAGCTGGCCTTCAATTCCCTGTTGGAAGAATCGCTCGGTTTCTCAAAGCTGGCAAATACGCAGAACGTGTTGGTGCTGGTGCTCCAGTTTACCTCTCTGCAGTGCTTGAGTATCTCGCAGCTGAGGTTGGTTTTGTTTTTTTGATTAGGTTTTAGTTTTGATTGGTTCTTGTTTTTCTTATCAATTTATTTATTATTGTTTTAATTGTTGTTTTGAAGGGGTTTGGTCATTGATTCTGTCTTTTAGGGTTCTGATTGACCTAAAATCTTGCACTTTGTGTATCTTGTTTGTTGACATTGAGTTGTTTTTTTAGGTTTTGGAACTGGCTGGAAATGCTGCTAGGGATAACAAGAAGAATCGTATTGTTCCTAGGCATATTCAACTTGCGGTGAGGAATGATGAGGAACTGAGCAAGCTTTTGGGGTCTGTCACCATTGCGAACGGTGGCGTTTTACCCAATATTCATCAAACTCTTCTTCCTAAGAAGGTTGGCAAGGGAAAAGGCGAAATTGGATCTGCTTCACAAGAGTTTTAGGGTTTTAAGGGCTCATTTTAGACTATAGATTAAATTTCATTTTGGTTGTAATATACATGGTTTGGTCTATTTCTATATATTTTCTGAGAGGTTAAGTGTTTCTCAGTCTGTGGAGCTGAATCGCATGTATTTCTTTTTGGATGTATAAGAAATGAGAATGGGTGTTTTCCGATGAATCCTTGTGTTTAAAAAGTGATGCATCATATAATAGCTCGCCCATTTTGATTTTGAATTTGGGAATGGAAAACAATGATTATGTGAGTCTTGCCATTTTACTGGGTTGCTTTGGTTCTTGGCTAGAGTGTGAGAAGGCATTTTTACCTTTGGATTTTATGATCCTTTACGACATTGGTTTTATATGTTCTAATCTTAGGTAATAAATTGGTCTTGTTTTCATGGATTCTCTTCTCTGTCTGTGCTGTGATGTCATCTGTGGCATTGGATAGTAGGGCTGAAATTTGTCTTTTTCAGTGTTCTTTTGGTTATTTGACATTCATATTTACTGAAAGTAAGTTTTTATAGAGTTATTGTCTCATCTGACAACATTCATGACTTCGTTTGTGTCACGGAGTTGCAACATTCCTGACCTCTTTGCTGCAACAGTTGAGGTTATGTACGAACAGAAGAAGATCGAAAAGTGCTTAGGAAAATTTTGTAGCATATTTCCAGTTTTTAGATGCAATGATGAAAATCTGTTCGAAAAGTGCTTAGGAAAATTTCATAACATATTTCCAGTTTTTAGATACAATGAAAATGTTTTTACTTAATTTTAGAAGAAAATATTTTGGTGGTTTTTCAATTCATACCCAATCTTATGATAAATTAAAATAATGAAATTTGGATTTAACGTTCTATAGCTGCTAAGAATCTCCAGCAGCATATCGCAGACGTACTAAGGCAAGTGGCCTTAATTGTGAAAAACGTCAATGTCAAACAAACGGGGTCGTCATATGTCAACTCTCAAAAAATATATTTTTCCTTAATATTTTAGTCATTATATTTGGTTCTATATTTTTTTGTTTTACTCTGATGTTTAAGAAAATCTTGCAATTTATGCCAATTATATAATAAACAGTAACCCTTAGTGAGATGGGGTTCAATGGAAAAATTGTTTTTTTTTTTTTTTTAGTTTTTAAAATTGTTATCTTGTATTTATGTGGTGAAGAGTGCATGCAATGAAAAATGGGAAAACTGGTCCTTAAAAGTTGAGTGTGTCGAACACAATCAAACACCCAAAATAGAGGTAATTTAATTTCATCCATCCTAATAATTTCGATGAAATGGTGTGTTTTGGTTTGATGCAGTGTGTGGGTGTGGCTTTGACATCGTGCCATGGACAACTCAAAGCGAGAACTTGTGAATTTAGGGTCAGAATTGGATGTTCCTCCAACGTTTATGTATCTAGGAAGAAAGTGCTGGAGAAAGTGGACGAGGAGCTAGCAAAGGGAGATGATAGAGCTGCGCTGACACTTGTGAAGGATTTGCAGGGTAAACCTGGTGGGCTTCGGTTTTTCGGTGCTGCCAGACAGGTTAGTCTTGTGTCTTCTTGCGTCTTTTCAACTCTATGTTTTTGGATAATCTTTCTCTATGCTTATTCTTCAGGTGCCTCAAAGGCTTTACACCTTGGATGAATTGAGGCTAAATGGAATTGAAACTCTGTCTCTTCTATCGCCTGTGGACACCACTCTTGGTTCAATAGAGAGAAATCTTCAGATTGCTGCTATTCTAGGAGGTCTTGCTGCATGGAATGCCTTTGCAATTTCCCCACAACAAATCTTCTATATATCACTGGGGTTGCTATTTCTATGGACACTAGACGCGGTACTTACTCACACCTGGAGATCAATTCATTTCACCACATTTGTGAAGTGAAGTTTTTCTAGAAGAGTCTTTTGTTTTATGCTTGTTTTCATCTTCTGCTGATCCAACCACTTGCTTCCTCTTGCGTATTTGGGGAGCTTATTCTCTTTTCTCATGCTTTGTCCCTTTAACTGGATCAAGTTTGCCTATCAATCTTCATTATATTTGTGTTTATTCATTGACATGCTACTTGAATTCCATCTCATGCTTATCCAACTGATTGCTTCTTCAGGTCTCTTTTGGTGGAGGTATTGGTAGCTTGGTTGTTGATACAATTGGTCACACTTTCAGTCAGAAATACCACAATAGGGTTATTCAAGTCAGATTCATGCCATTCTATTATCGCACACTTAAAAGTAATTTTATTTCAATTAACTTACATCGTCATATTGACCATCAAGTAACCATAACAAAATTTAATTGTGCAGCATGAAGCTGGTCACTTTTTAATTGCTTATCTGATAGGAATACTTCCTAAAGGATATTCTATTTCTAGTTTGGATGCTCTGCAGAAGGAGGGATCTCTGAATATTCAAGCAGGCACAGCCTTTGTGGATTTTGAGTTTCAAGAAGAAGTAGGCTGCTTTTTTTCCGCTTATATTTAATACAACCCAATTACTTTTTAGGAATTGTTTGGCTCAAAGGAAGGGAGGGAAGAAATTTTGGTTACACATTTTGTTTAGTTTAGAGGAAGGGAAGTGGAGAGGTTTAAAAGTTAATGTACTTTTGCGTCCTTATAAATCTGGGATTCTGTAACATGATTAAAGATGTTTCACATTTTAGTCAACACACCTTTAATGTTTTATACTCCTTTCCCTCTCCTCTAATACAAAATTTAATGAGAGAATTTTGTTCCCCTCCAATTTCCTTCTAAAAATTAATCAGATAACAATGCTTTTTAGCGACAATAAGAATTGGGGATGTCTATGAATATGTATTGAATATCTTACATCAATTAGATATAAAAACATTTCATAGAATGAGTGATTTCAGTATGAGTGAGTAAACGTAAATCTTATAAATGTAAATCTTATCTTATAATAAAGTTGAAGTATACTTAAAATTGATTTTAATACTATGTAATTTGGCTTTTAATTTTCTAAGTGTCACTGTGACTTCATCGTGTTTTAACTCATTAAAGTGTTTGATTAGTATCACATCTGTATTTAGTTGACAACTATATTTATTGATTGGTGGTGCTTTTCACTTCATGCAGGTTAATACAGGAAAAGTATCAGCTACAGTATGTTGCTATCTCACTGACTTCTAATTTTCACTGTTTACAAGGTTGCTTAAATTGATATTCTGCACATTACAAAATTTAATAATGTGACAACCTTTGTTTTATGTTATTTAGACATTGAACAGATTTTCATGTATAGCATTGGCTGGGGTGTCTACTGAGTATCTTATATATGGATTTTCTGAAGGAGGTCTGGATGACATCAGAAAGGTTTATGCAA
The DNA here is from genome assembly GCF_051622355.1 of Phaseolus vulgaris. Classification (NCBI taxonomy): domain Eukaryota; kingdom Viridiplantae; phylum Streptophyta; class Magnoliopsida; order Fabales; family Fabaceae; genus Phaseolus; species Phaseolus vulgaris. The sequence continues at coordinate 27,161,853 of NC_143503.1, forward strand.
TTTTTTACTTACTTTCTTAGCCATCACAATTAGAAAGCTCAGACATTTGCTGATTGTGATTTTGTTAAATGTAAATAGTTGGATTTACTGCTCAAGGGACTAGGCTTCACACAGAAGAAGGCAGATTCTCAAGTTAGATGGTCTTTGCTAAACACAGTCTTGCTCTTGCGGAGGCACGAAGTAGCTCGAGCCAAGGTTGCTGAGGCCTTGGCAATGGGAAAATCTGTAGGATCCTGCATTGACATTATAGAGAGTTCTATAGATGTTTCAGATCTCTAAACGAAGCTTTTGATTATTCCCTTCTATATGTTCATTAATATTTCTATAAATTTTCATTTGCCTTGTTCAGTTATTGGAGCTAAATGTGAATATCTTCTTGTTTTACAGTGGAAAGCAGTAACTCAATAATACAGTTTCTTAGTCACCATTGTCAGGACAATTAGATGCAGATCTGTTCACACTGTAAACAATAAAAATACACATCACATACTTCAATAAATTAATATTTTATTTATTTTTTAATTTAAAATATTATTATATTATTATATTATTATAAGTATTTGTTAAATATATGATTTTTACTGTAGATGGTGTTAAGAAAACTTTTCCGGACAATTAATATAGGTTTTCTTAAATGTTTTGATTATTAACCAATTAGAATTTAGTATTATTTACTTATATATCAAAATAGAAACAATTCTACAAAATTCAATTTGAAAAGTAATTATTTATTCTAATTCAGTATCTATATCATTATATAAAATTATATAAAAATATACATTGTAACTTTCTTTTGATGTAATCTTTTAATTGAATAATTTTATTTTTAATAATAAAATTAATTTATTTTTAATTTAATAAAATAAGCAATTATATAACTTTTCTTATTTTAACATAATCAAATATTTTTACCTTTAAAAAATAACGATTACATAATTTTTTAATATTATTTTTATAAAATTATATTATTTTTATTTTAAATTAATTATTCATAGAAATAATAAAATTATATCTAATTTGGCTGAGAATTTATTTTGTGGTGGTCAAATGTTATATAATTCATTGTTTTAGATTAAAATTCTACAATAATCAATATAATTTATTGAATTCTTATTTTCTTACAGCATTAAGGGTTAAAATTTTATAGAATAGTAAAATTCCTGCAAAGGTCTAATAAATTGAGTAGAAATGAACCTTAGATTTAGTATAAAAATGGAATAAAACGAATTCATATAAAATGTAGAAAAGTAAAGACATTTAAATGATAATATTATTTGTCTTATATTTTATAATTAAGTAAAAAAAACCATCCGTTGGATCTGGAATGGGATGTAAAAATGATGGAATGGGCATAGGAACAAGAGAAGGGAGTAATGGGGGTAGAATGGTTATTGGTGTGCCATGGTTTGGTCACTGCGGTGGTCGTTGTTTCTTTCCTCTGCGGTCGATGGCCAATCTTCAAAGGCACTTTCATTCAACGCATACACTACTTTCTCACTTTCGGCGCTTACGATTACTTCTTGTATCTCTCTCTTTCTCTCTCAAATCTCCATTTTCGCTTCCTTCAATTTCAATAGCTTCATCTCCCACTCTCTCCATCACAGGCGTTTCGTTGGCGCAGTTTTCGGCCATAAGTGCACGGATGCGATTCTTTCTGTCGAATACTACTGCTGCGATCGTCCCAATCCTCTTCTACAGGTACTGCTGTTCTTTTCTATTTCGTTTCATTCCTTCAACTTGTGCTACCGATGCAGAGAAATTCTTTGTTCTATTTCGATGCATGGATTTATCGGTCTTCTGCGTTGTGTTTTATGAATTGTGACCTACAACTAGCATGACAGTGGAATCTATAAGCAATTCCTCTAGTTTTTCATTAGATAAATTGCTTCGCCTAATTCATTACGGAAATCGTTTTTTTATATTATTTAGGTCACGATTTGCTCTCTTCTGACATCTGAATACTTCATTTAGCCTTTACTTGTGTCTTTTGTGTGCAATATTTACGAATGAGATGCAAATGCCGCCAGTTCGAATATCCTTTTTTACGAAAGGATCATGGCGATGTCCTTATAGTTGACAATATTGTAAGTTTGGGTTCTTATGTGGATTCAAGATAAGTTTAGGACCATATTGATGACGTCATTGAAAACTTTCTGGCACTGATATTGTCTGAGTACTAGAACTTCTAATTTTCTCGTATAGAAATGAAAACATAAAATGGGAGCAATTATAGGAAATAAAAGAATAGTTCAACTCATTGCATATTATCCTAGGGATGAGACCGTGGTTTTTCTTTTCTTTTCAGAAAATCTACTTCAATTGTTATGTTATCCATTGGTTTGAATATTAAACTTCTGTTTGTTGCAGATCATATACATTGTGATAGTCGGTGTTACCTACTATTTCATTGCCATATCTTGCTTTGCCTATATCCCTGGATACTATTTAGGTGGAATTCACAGGTAGTGTACTGCTGGGCCAATGTTGTACGCTTTTATTTCTTAATGGTTTCTTCAGCATTATTCTATCCTGAATTTTGTTAGACCTTATATTTTTGTTTAGGTACACAAGCTTATTGGCGGTTGCTATTGGAATTCTGCTCTTTCTTTTGACCAGCTTTACTGATCCGGGGACAGTAAACACTGAGAATGTATCTCAGTATATTTCTGCTTATCCCTATGATAATATTATTTACTCAGAGAAAGAATGTTCCACTTGCAAAATTCCAAAGTGAGTTTGGCACAGTTGTTGAGTTTTGTTGAAATGTTGGTTAGGTTTATCTATAAAATTGTGTTAATTTTTTTCTGCAGACCTGCTAGGTCTAAACACTGCAGCATTTGTGACCGGTGTGTTGCTAGATTTGATCATCACTGTGGATGGATGGTTAGTAATCTTTGAAACTCTCCTCTTTATAAGGTTGCTTGTGGCGTTCTCATTTAATAATCATGTGCTTTTTTGAAGTTGTACTGAAGTTGTTTTACTCGCAGAACAATTGCATTGGGGAGAAAAACACACGGTATTTCATGGCTTTTCTATTATGGTGAGTTCAACATGTATTCTTACACAAGTATCATTTTGTGTAATCTAAACTATCTCCTTTACAAAAGGAACCCCGGAAAGTATAATGCATTAAAAGACTAAGCAAAAGTTTAAGAAGTTTCCTCTCCTTAAATAAATTTAGAGGTTCACAAAAAATATTCCAAGAGGTATCTGTTGGTCATTTGGCTGGTATGGGAAATTGGCAATGTAGATAGTGATAAGTTAAAGTCGCTTCTCATGGACTTGTGTGATGTAATAATTGTTCTTCTATTGTTTCTGCTCAAGTAATTGATCATTATCTCCAATTATAAACATAATCACATTACTCAAAAGTTTTCTTTAGCTTGTTATAAAGATAGAGCAATTGATTGAAGAACTAACCACAAATGAAGAAAGTTTCACAATATTCAAAGCATTGTTGGGATCAAACTTCACTAATCTCCTTCTCATGACCAACCGTGATAGTATTAATTTTCATCTCTCACTATCCAATGTTATTGTAATTGATAAAACTCACCAACCATTAATTCCTTCAAATTTGGATCCTAAGTTCCTTTATCAATAATAAATTCTTCACCATCAACTGAATAAACCTGCATTGTAATATATAGACAATCAATGAGTCAAATCCTATTCCTAGAGGCATGATTCATTAAGTGATTTATGTTCATTCAAGATCAATAGATTATTTTCCAATCAGTTCTAAGACAAGTTATGATCTATAAAGAAATGTGAATCACTAATATCGCAGTAGATGATATGTATTAAATAAGACCGCGATTGATTGTATTTGATCCCAACGAAATGGCTACTGCGATATATTTTTGCACTTTGGGTAGAAATTTCTACATGCTTAAACATCCTCCTGTTATTTTTTTGTTCCTTTTCCCTTGGCCTTTGGAACCCTTGAGTTACCAGTTCCCGTGTATTTTTTTTTCTTGCTGTTCTACTGTAGGGCAGAGGGCTACCACCAAATATGAGTGGTGTCCATATTTTCCATTTCCACAATGGCAAGTTCTATCTATTTCCTTGGCGTACAGAGATTGGGCAGCCCTGCTTCATTTCAGTTTTTTTTTTTTAAATCTTTTCCATCTAACTGTTCTTTCTCTTGTTTTAGAAGATAACTTAACTTCATCCTGATTGTATTTGTACCAAGGTTATTTAATCAATATGCAAATCATGAAATGGCAAGCTATTATTTGAATCATGAATCATAATCTGTTTAGTATAGTAAGATTTGAAAAAAAAATCAAATATATTATATAGAAGATATATAGTGTTCAATGTAATAGTTTTAAACTAGATGTAGATTTACAAAAAGTTAACCGTATTAGTTGTATTTGAGTTTGTGAAGCTTCTATTTAAGAAAAATGTAAGCAATGCAAGCAATAGCTAGATAGAGCACAATGTGCTGGTAACAAATAAAGTTGTAGAAAAATCAAAATAGGTATGTGGTCCTCCAATTCCTTTTGATTTAACAATTTAAGCTTGTATGGATTTTCAGTTTCTCGTAATAGAATTGGATAAAGAAGAATTAAAACCGTAAAATAATGAATTGTTGAATTGTCTGATCTGTATCATCTTTGAAATTGTGTAGATTCATTCATGTATTGTAAGATACCAAGTTATTTGAGTTTTGTCTCATGATACGTATTGACAGGTAGCTAAATTGTGTTGAATTGTAGGATTTTAATTGTGAACTTACAATTCTAATAACTATGTTGTGTATCTATATTATGTTTAATAAATTTTATTTGTATTCTGAAAAGAAAACTTCAGTTCGTACATGTTACCTAACGATTTCTTTACCAATTTACTGTTCCATTATCACATAAGTCTTGAACTTTTCAAGACATTGTGAAGATGTGTTTTTTTAGTATGAGATGTATAGATGACTAGAAAATCTTAGTAATAATAATTTTAGTCACTGATTTCAAATTTACCATAGATTTGCAATAGGTTATATATCCTCCATCTCTGGCTGTATTTTGTAGTTGTGATTCTTTTACATCTTGTAGGCATTTCCTTATATGCTTGTATGGAACAGTTGCCATTGGCTTGGTTCTTGCTGGAAGACTAAGAGAATTAAGAGTTGTTGATATTCTAACTGGTAATATAGATTTGCAACTTATATCAATCTTTGGATTAAGTTTTTTTACTAACTTTGATACTTTTCTATCGTTGTCATAACTATGCAGTTTATTATGGAATAGAAAATTCTTTTCTGGATTTAGCTCCCAATGTTGTGCAGGTGAGGGATTTTTTTTTTTGTCTCAACATGCTGATTGTTATGCTTTCTATTTTGATTCCATATTTCCCATTTAAGTGGTTGGTGATATTTTGTTATCATACAGTGGTTGTTGGGTTCTTACAACACTCAGATACTTCTTATGGTGTTCCTAGCAATCGTTGGGATGCTGTTAGCTGGTTTCTTTGGTTATCATGCAAAGCTTTGCATTACAAATACTACCACTAATGAGGTACCTTCTAATGTAATTAGTAATTTTTAGTTAATTATAAGGAGTCAGGTTGTGTCAAGGAATCCCTTTATCTCTTTTTCTTTTTCTTATCTGAAAATAAAAATCCTAATAAAGGGAGGGATCAGAATGCTATGCATTTAAATAGTTGAATTAGAGAAGTATAGAGTATGGATACCTTGTGTCCGTTACCATTAAGTTAGAAGAAAATGCTGTACTTAATACTTAATTTGAAGTTTACATGATCTCTGGATAGTAAAAAAATTGTGATATGTGATATGATGTTCTAGAATAATATTTGCATCTGGACAAATTGACTGCGTTATTAGAAGTTTTCAGTTTTCATAAATATTCTAATGAAACAAATCTATCATTAGGTAGAACTAGATCAAACCACCTTTTGTTTGAGTGTCTTGCTGGTTCTATATGATCTTTGTAATGCCTGCTTGTTTATCTTCCTGAGACTAATAATTTAGAATCTACTGCCTTTTATATCTGGTGAAAGGAATGCGGGTGAATGTGTTTGTTTCAAATGCTGCTCCTTCTGGAATCACTGTTTCCTTCCCAACAAAAGCAGAATACTTCCAATGTGGGATTTGATATTCTTAATGTGCTCTGTCACTTCCCCATTCTCTTACCCCTCTTCCCTTCCCCCTTTTAAGGTGTATTATAAGTCTGCCTTGGACTTAAAAAATGCAATAGCAAAATCCTTGCACTGACAAGCCTACACTAAATGGACGGTTGGCTAGGCAGGTCTGGCTATTTAAATTTCGAGGGAGTCAATTTACAGTTTTTGCTGATTTGTGAATGCATAATTGCTCTAGTACAATTGCTCTTTTGTTTATCATTATCCAATTTTTGTGTCTTATTTAGCCAGAAAACTGTATGCTTATGAGAGATGCTAATGGCACCCTCATTGCTCAATGAAACTAAAACTAAAACTGTATAACTGTATGCTGATTGTTTCTATGTGGATCACAGACTTTTAAGTGGCAAGACCACATGGAGTGGCAAAGGAAGCTAAAAGAAGCAAAGGTGAGTGCTGAAGCCCTAAAGCAAAGTATCGACGGAATTAGCAGTGAAAAACAGCATTTGTCGAGCAAATGGAGAGCCTTCTTTCGAAAATCACCTCTAGAGGATGTGGTAGTTGTTAAGAATAATGTTTACGATAAAGGTTTCTTCCACAATATTCAGGAGGTTATTTCCCCTTTCTCTGCAAGGTGGTCCTTTACACAAAACAAATTGAAGTCCAGATGAATATGATCCTAACTTACGTGTCTTTCTGGTTATTAAAGAACTTTGTGGGCTAGTTGCACATAAATTGAGTGGGTAGTATGTCTATTCATTTCTCAAGATTACCCAATAAATCATTGTGAAAACCAGAAATATGATATATTAAATTCTATAATCTATTAGAGGTTCTAGACTAGGTTTGTAGAGTGAGAATTGATTGGTTGTACTTGATAACCCTCCCGTGTCTGCATTTTTTGGTTGTGTTGTACTATTTGTTACTAGCAAAAACAGAAATATATCTGTACTTAGTGCACTTATAGTTTTTATGTCCAGCTGCACTTTGTTATTTTATATTGAGCTGTAAAACTCATCAAAGGTAGGCTGTTTCTTCCTGCACCTTCATATATTCTTATCTGACCTCCATAAATTTTCATATTTCCAAAAATACCCCTATGTATATTTTGGATTACATAAGTCTTTTTTCAAATTCGTAATTAACTTCTGGATTACATAATTTTCTCATATGCATGATTAGTTTCTAAAATTACATAATCCAGAAGCTATTCTAATGCGGGAGACAGAAGAAGGATAAAAAAGTATTTTCATGTTTTGTATGGAGGGTTGTGTGGGGGGCAGAAGAACCTATGGAGGTGCAAGAAGAAAGTGTCTTAAAGGTAGTGAGCAACTATAGCCCACATAAAGTGGACAATACCCAAACTAAAGCCAAACTTTTTTTCCTGCGAACTGGTTAAAAACCTGTTTTAAATTCAAAATTTGGCTTTAAAGAAGTTCTAGCATTGTTTGCCTGAAAACAGAACCGTCCGCAGTAGAAGCCAGTAATCTGTAATGGCCATTCCGGAACGTGATAGGTCATTGGTGGTTAAAAGACAATGACTATAGAATTATGCCGTAAGATACCATTTTCTTTTTCATGCTTCTATTTACATTTCATGTAGATACAAACTAGTTTCGCAGATAGAGTTATTGGTCATGGTCATTGATTGCTATGAACCAAATAACATGTGAAATCATCCTTCTCCCTAACGTGCACCTCTTAAAAAATCTATTGCATGGTCTAAGTTGATGCCTGAGGAAAATGGGTAGGCAGTGGCTGAGGCTTGATGTCCCTGCTTCGCATAAAATGCAAAAATTGTCCAGGCAGTTCTTCTAGAAGAGCTTGCACTACTGATATCTGCCCACCTGTCAAAAATTCATTACATGATATAATGATAAAAGGAGATAAAGAAATAGATGAGTTTTTACTGTTAGGTATCATCACTTAAAAGACAAACAAGTTCAAAAGCAACTGCTACTTCTAGTACTTACTATGCATTTCTCTCATAGGAACAAATTGTACTATATCTCGTGTAGCTACACGACCCGTAGAACTATGTAACCGACGCCCATTATCAGCATCCAGCACCTGCAAGCCAACAAGTATATATATTTATTCTCTCTACCAATAAAACATCGTCTCGTGCTACTAAATAGTTAATGGAGAAGGGCGAATAGTGAACCTCCATGCTTGTGAAATCAGCATTTCCAACTCCAACTATAAGAACCGATAAGGGAAGGTCAGATGCTTTAACTAGAGCATTCATTGTTTCTTGAATATCCGTAACAACTCCATCCTATAAGAAGATAGATGATGAACACTTAGTTGGTTATTCATATATCATGATCATACCATAACAAAACATAATAGCCAATTTCATCATCATCATCATCTTACTGTTATGATAAGCAATACGTAATACTTAGTGTTGTTGAGTGATGAAAGGGACTGCGCAGCCATTTGAGCTGCCATGTTGATAACTGGGCCAAATAAAGTGGGTCCTGACAGAGTGACACTGCGTAAAGCACTGCCATAAGCATCCATTATGCCTTCAACTCCTGCAACCTAAACACAAAGGAAAGCTAACTGCTATGTTAAACTGATAGACCAATAATACAGGACACAACATACTGCAAATAATAACAATCTTTTCCTAAGAAAAAGGAGTGAAAGAATTTCTAACCTCAGAGGTACCTGGGCTCCCATTTAGATTAAAACAGTGGGATACGGTACCATCAGGTATCTTCCCTCCAAAGCCCCAAGCAGGAAATCGCCTATCAGAATCATAAAACTGAATAACTTCTCCAACCTCCATTATAGCCTACAAACAATACTTCCTTGGTTAGGCAAAACAATGATTCAGATAATGCAGCCCTATTATTGAAGTTGTTTAATACCATATATAAGAAAGTAACAAAAATTACACTGTCTTTTGTACGTAATCCATGATCATAAGCAGTAAAACGAGGTCGATCTATTGTTTTTTCTTAATTTAATGATTGAAAAGTTCAGAACCATTCATTAATTAGATATCAAGTTTACCTTTTGGTATGAATTTAACCGACCGTGTGCGTCAATGTAATGCAAGGAATCTGAATGTAGAGGATTTCCATTTGAAGCTGGACAAATAAAGCGCTTAATATACTATAATCACCGTTGCTAGTAGAAGAACAATTGTTACTTACCAGTGAAATCTACAGCAACCATGAAGTTCAGTTCAAAACCATTAGATACGTAATCAATAAAACTGAACTGTTCCTTTTCACAATATTGATCCACAAATAGTTGACCTTTCAGAACCTATATTGAACAAATTGTAAAAAATGAACTTAACCGAAAGAAGTAGAGAAAAAAAAAATATAATTTTACAGCATGGATCAGTAAACACCTTCTCTTGCCTCTGGCGTGTGGAAGGTATGACAAAATTTGCGCCTGTTTTCTCCCTGTATAACATTTCTAGTTCTGTCACAGACTTCTGCATTTTACTGATGGCAATAAGTTTTTATATCAGTATATTTTCCATCCATGACCTGGAAAAAAATAGAGGCACAACAAAAATATAAACAATTTCTAATAATTACAATATTACCCAATAAGTACATGATCGCCACTGCTATTGAAATCGAAACACTCTATCAGTAATGGATTATCCTGCACGTGTTAAAAAATTTCAAACCTAGATAAATATCTTGTCTCGTGAGAAAGAAAGTTAAAAATAAAATTTTAGAGTATAGAAGAGTATTTACAAATTTGTTTGTATAATTTAATTTATAACGATTTTTTTTTCTTTTTTCCTATATTTTCCCCTTTTACAAACATTTATAGAAATCTCTATCCCATACCCAAAATCTATGATTGTAGCATCAAATGTTAAGCCTAAATATGAGAAGCTTACTTTACTTCCAAACTTGTGACCACCAAGACAAACTGGTCTCCATTTTGGATTTAAATTGTCGTTGATAACTTCAGTTTTGCAGATAGGAATATAATCTCCATTCTCCACCATTCTTGATATTCTTAGAAAAGGGTCCTACAAGAAAAACTATGAGAGATTGTTCGAATGTTAAAGAAACAAAACAAATAAATATGCACTCGATTAAATAGGGAACAAGAAGAATGAGAATGTAGATGGGATGTAGAATAAGTACACTTTTGGAAAAAACGTCCTTGTTGTCCAAGCGAGAACAGCGCAGGACCATCTCAACTACACTCCTTGAAGCAACAGTCTCCTCAGCGTGCACAGTAATTGCTCCCAGGTTTCTTAAACCACCATTCCCGCTTTTGTTTTGGAGCCTTAATGTTAACCTCCTACTTGGTTTAGTCACTATCTGCCTCGCACACACACAGTTCACACCAGCGTCAGTGTACACAATCTCATTTCTCAGTGCAACAGATTACATAAATTTTCACTCACCTTTATAATTCCTGTTTTCTTTCTCTTTTTATCTGATCACCATTTTAATCACACATTTTCCTTTATTTGCTTTTCTATCCCTCTTGAAGTTTGAGAGTTTTGATAACTAATATTTTGCCACTGTGAGTAGCTTTCTTCGACGGGAAATTTCTATCATCACAATCTTCTACATCTCTTTTATTTGGTGAAATTTCGTGCTAACATGTTTAACTAAGTGTTTTTGGATTTTTTGATAAGACCAACATATTATTTCACCTAATTAATAATAAATATAAGTTAATTTAAATGACGGCGTTTAGATTCAAAACTGATACTCCTTAAATAAAATATAAAAAAGTTAGTTCAAAGCATAAGCGTTATATATATATATATATATATATATATATATATATATATATATATATATATTCTTTACAAAACGTTATAACTCTCTTCTCTTCTTGTAAAGTTTTTTTTCATCTCTCTATTTCTCCCCAACTAAATACACTAAAAAATGAAATGTCTACTTTTATCAGAATCCACTACCTGATGAGTTAACCTTGAAATTGAAGGTGAGATAACAATCTCCCCGTGTAAAACGTGAACATCTTGTTTATAAAAAAAATGAGAACTAAATCATGTATTACGCCAAAAAAAAAAGCATGGTTATTTCAACGATTTAAAATGAAAACAATGGTGCTGACCTCTGATAAAGAGCAAGTGGCCATTCCAAGAAATTCTTGATCTTGCAATTTTAGTGTCTGCAAGAACAACAGATGAAATTTTTTTCTTGGTTTTCACATAAAAATTTCATAAGTCAGAACCGTTCACTATTTGGGCTAGAGAAAGTAAGAACATAATTTGGGATGCATATCTATACATTTTACGTCTCGCTTCATTATACTTCACACCACATTAATAAGTTGGCATCCCATTCCATTCTCATTATGCATTTTAATTTGGATTCTACTATGACTTAATTTCTTTAATCAACAAGTTTATCTAACTAGAAGGGAGCCGAACAGGTCCTATTTTCAATACTCCTTTTAGCTAAATAACTTAATATTTATTCATATAAATATTTATGTCTAAATTATTTTTATAGTTGAAAAATAAATAAGATAAAATTATTTCCTTACTACTAAAGTGTTTTTAATGAGCTATTTTAGAGAGAACCTAATAAAACAAATTAAAAATAACTTACAGGCATATCACAGGTTACTTTTATAAATCCTCAAAAACACTTGTATAAATGTTTAAATTCCTGGTCACAAAAAAGGCAAGTTATCTCCAATGAAAATAGTTGGCTGTCTGCATATAATCGGCATGGTGACAAGCATTCTAAAATTTTCATTTTGTAAAACACTGAATAAAGTAATTAACAGATTCACAATTTACAAATTATAACATACAAATTTAAAAAGTAATAACTTCGAAGGCTTTTAGTTGTATATTCAACTCTAGTCCTTGTCTGTGGCCAATTACGTTAATTTGCCTATTCTTAAAAGGGATTTGAATTTAAGGGGGCATAGTTATTATGTTTTACAAACCTTGGTGGGAACGCTATGATATTTTGTGTCAATGTCATACACATGAAATCTGGAAGAGAAGTACAATGAGAGAAAGGGAATTATAAGTTATCATTGCAATACATTGAATGTATACCATTCAGTTCGGAATAGGTGCAAAGATAGATATGAAGGAAAGCTTACTCAAGTAGTTGCACAATTTCGAAATGAAACGCAACACTAATTTCCTGTATCCACTCTGGATTCAAACAATTCAGAATTACTTCCGTGCGACCTAGTTCTTCCAATTGACCATCTCTTTTCTTTTCAAATACTACAACCATGGGATCACTCTGAAATAAAATAAGAAAAACAAATAAGCTAAGTTATGCTCACAAAGGCATTTTTGAACAATGTATAAGTACCATAAATACTTGGTATTCACACCTAGGCTGCCACAGGCAAATATTTTGTAAATAAAGTCGTTAATCTAGACATTTACATGAATTTGGAGGAACCAAGACTAGCAACAATATTTTACATTCTAGTTCGTAAATAAAATAACTTCAAAATCATGGCATGATTAACGTAACTTGATTACTCAGACCTGTTATTGCTTTGCATAGCATAACAAGCTGCAATGATATATTAAGCCAAATGGAAAAGTATTTCAAGAACACATAAATCAGCATGAAACATCGGCAAATTAAAGAAAATAACAACCATTTCGAATTATTCTACTCCGTTTGCATCCTTATCTAAAAGAAAATATACCTTTGAGGCAATGTCCCGATCAAGTAAATTGGAAGCTGAAAGAGATAACTGCAGCAAAAATATTACAATAAGCTTATAAACATTTGTCCAGTGTTCCAACAATAATAACAGACAGCATACTTAAAGAACCAAAAGAAAAAGAAAAAAATTAGAAAACAAACAATCGTAAAATACTTAAACATGCTTTATGATATCTGAAAAAAAAACACTAGAATGCATTCATTTTGGTGTACGCATTTAGCCAAAATGATAGCAAGACATTTGTTGGCTAATTTTTTCTAGAGCTTATGTTTTACAATCACTTATAAAAGAACTATAGCCTGACCCGATTTGTTGGTTACTTTCGAGGAAATTCAACATTATTATTGAACTATAAACAATTTCAAATGAATAACACCACATTTAATCCAAAATGGTGATAAGTTTGTAGATATTTTCTACTTATATGTTATTGTTTTTGCTTATTTCTATGTATTGTTCAACTGTTAACTCACTTTACTTCAACAGCCTTCCTCAACTATGAATCTTTTTCATGTTGGTACATTTTTTTCTAAGGGTTTTTTTTATCAAGGATAGACACCAAGAAGAGATTGTGTACCAGTAAACCCATGTCATGTTTGTGAGTTTTTTTTTTCTTTATATATGTTGGTCTTTTTCTTCATTTCTACCTAATCTGAGACTTTTAACTCATATACTTTATAATTTCAAAGGAAACAAAACAAAGAAATATTGTACTAAAAGTCATGAACAAACTTATACAATAAATTGTGATACAATCTTCGATCTAAAACTTTAAGACAATATATTGAACTAACATATACAAAATTTGAATAATTTTTTATAAATATTTCATAAAGGACATTGGAATATTAAATTCAATTATTTTTCTTATTTTTGGATTTTAGCTGGATTCTAGAATATGATCATTTAAGTAAATACTGCAAGAGGCAAAAAATTTAGTTTGATTTTAATTTTTCTCAATTTAATTTCAAACTTATTAGGATAATAATCATTCTTCACCTCGTTTTAAAGTATGTATGAAAGATAGAAAAAAATAAATTAAAGTTTTTATCATTGTCTTGAATTTGTTAGGTAGAATGGAAAAAAAAGGGATGAAAAATAATATGTTTTGTTTGAAAATAAAGATAAATATAAAAATAAAGTGCAAAATAGAAGTAGCCTTTAACACATTTTTTTCTTTTATTTTCATAAGCACCAAACTATCTACACTGGTTTCTTTCATCACTAATGTTTCCACTCGCTCCATCCTATATCCAACTAAATAAAATCTTTATTTTTCTCTCTCACTGTTCCTCTATTTTTCTTTTCTCTTGTTTAAGCCATTGCATTAATCTGATTCCAGATTGTCATTTGTTTTGAAATTTTTTTTAATTTGATTATTAATATAATTTTGTATACTTTAACCATAAAAAAAAGTATTATCTGCTATACAGATTAACTTATACAAAGATATTTCAAAGTATAATTCAAACTTAAAAAACATGTCAGCAGTGTAAAATTGTTAGTCTTGTTTTTAATGGTTTTAAATGATATTTTTTGTTTTTTAATCCATGTCAATATGTTACTTTTACTTTTAGTCTCTGTAATTATATCATTTATTTGTTTAGCATATGTAAATATATTACTATTTATATATATATATATATATATATATATATATATCAATTTCATTGGTATATAAGGATGTCATAAATTCATAATTGATATAACAAGTGATATATGCTGATGTGATCAGTAAGATGACAGTTAATTGTAGATACTAAAAAATTAAAATAAAAACAAAAATCAAGTATTCATAATTTATGTCAAAAAATAAATCTGAACTAAATATATATTAAAACAAGTGGCAAAATATAGACATCGCAATAATTGAAAGGTCTAAAAATAATGAAAGTCTATATTACTTTTCCATAAGTCAATGAATCCAATTAATCCAGATATAAAATTGTTGGCTTGAGTAAAGAAAAATTTATTTTCACCTAACGATCGATAAACAATTCTTTTCACTTGACTCATATAACTTACAAAAAGCATAAAAATCAATATTTCATTATATATAATAATAAATTTTTATTAGTCAGTATACATTTTTATAATATGAAACATTATTAACTGAAAACTAGAGACCTTTGTTTATAAAGGGTGTTGATATATATACAGGGTAAGCAAGGTATTTTACATAGCTTATATAAATATAACAGTTAAAAATATTATGTTTTAAATGACAAAAAATTTAAAATATATATAAAGTAATTTTTTTCAATTAGTTATTAAATTATAAGTTTACACCATGATTATTTATATCCTACAATGTGATTAAATAATTCATATGGTAATATATATTTAATTAATTCATTTTGATTTATATATACTAAACACCAAATAATTTTAGATTAATATAATACTTTGAATTTAACGTTAGTTTTTGAGAGAGAAAAAAGAGATGAAATATATATTTACATTGTAACAGAAGTTATATTGTTGTGATTTTATCTATTTTCATATATATATATATATATATATATATATATTTAATATAAAGTATTATTAATTTTATTTTCTTGTTCTTGTTAAATATTATGAGTATGCATATCTTTTATTCATAAATAATAAAAGAAATTTATATATAATTAAAAATAAGATAAATTTATTATATTGATAAGCGAGATGAACTGCTATTTTCAAATTGATAGATAGTCTGATCCGTTCTGATAGATAGAAAGACTATTTATGAAATAGAGGTAAAAGTTTACTGAATTAATTATTTTTATTATCATGTTTGATTATGTTAAATATGAAGATAATCAATATATTTATTTTCTTTTTTTTAATAAGAAAAATGATGCTTTAGTAATTTTTAAATTTATATATGATGAATTTAGAAATAAATATATATAATAAAAGATAAATTTGTAATTAAATAATATGAAAAAATATTAAAATTAAAAATTATTGAAAATTATAATATAATTAAATAAAAATTTGATTGTAAATGTATCATTATTTTTTAATAAATAATATTTATTTATTATATTTCTTTTTGAAATACTCTCTCCTTCATTCCTTTGTTTATATTGAAACTTTTCGCTCCTTTCACAGTTCACGACCGTTTGTTTTGACTGGAAGATATTTGCAGTAAAAATTGAGCTAACATGTTCGCAGGAAAAAGCGTAAAGCATAATAACAACAATAATAATATAACTAATAATTAACAAAAAATTTAGTCAACATTTCTCTATATAGTTTTTTTTTCGGAAAACAAATTGAACAGAAAAAATCATAGGCGTATGCGAAAGAAATGAAGAAAAATTGCAGCGACAGTGAATATAGGTTGAGAGATAGAAAAGAAATTGAGAAAAATACCTGAACTCGTGTGAACAACTGGTGAAACCCTTGAGTCTTGTAGAAGAAATCAACGGCGTCGTTTTTCTGTTCAATGCCAGTGGCTGCTTCACGTTTTCCTCCCACCGCTTGCTTCCCTCCTTCCATATCCGAACAACACCCTCCCATTCTCTCTCTATTCTCTCTCTGCACAACTCTATCTAATTTCTTCACTGTTAATGAAACAGCGAGTGAGAGAGCGATTGGATTAGGGTTTTTCTGATTTTATACTAATAATTTGTTTATTTCTGTTAATAAAATAATAATAACAACAACAACGTGTTCTCCAAATATGGCAAATTTGAGCTACACAGAGAGAGCAGAGCGTTCGTTACCTTTAATAGCTCGTGACGGAAACGCGTCGTTCCATTCTTTTTCTAACCGTTTCAGATTCAAACTTTCACTTCAAGACAGAGATTAACATGCTAATGAGAATAACCAGTAATAATAATAATAATAATAATCATGATAAATATTTTATCTCAACAACCATTTAATGACTTGCAGAAGAAGCCAGACTCATTGATGAAAAGCTAATATAAATTCAACAATAATTATTTATCTTTTTTAAATAAAAAATTACTTTAGCTTTAAATATATCAGAAAATTTTAGTTTGTAAGTTATGATGATTATGAAATAAATTTTGATTTTTTTTTTAAGGTAAGATGTAAAATTATAAATTTATCTTTATGTTAAACAAAATTAATAATAAAATATGAAGTATTTTTACGTATAAATAAATAATTTAAATACTTGTGAATTTAAAAATTATAATTAAAAAATATATTTGTATTAAATGTAAAGTGTACTAAAGAAGAAAAGTAGTTGAGTAGTGATTCTTATCATTTCTGATGTGTTTTCCATGTATAAGCATAGACTCGTACAGATTCCCTGAGTGTTCAATTTTAAGTCTTCTATATCTATTTAATAATATTCCCACTTATTTTATATGGTGATACTAGTATTTTTTTTATGCTTAACACTTTGGATAAAATTATTTTAATTTTTTGTTTATTGTTATCCTAAAAGTTTTTACTGGACAATAAAGGAATTAAAGTTTTAATTTTACATATTTATTTTTAAATATCTTATTTTAGAAAGTCTGGAACACTCTTGTGTGACGTGTTATTAGGGGCAAAATAATTGCACCTGGTAAATAGTGCCCGAAATTGAATTGAAAGGTTTGCTTGCACACCCCTTCAAATGGGCATGCATGTCTGAATAATCACTTTGTTCATCATAATTATTCAATATACATATACAGTGGGGACGAACAGCTACATCGATGGAACAATTTATTTAAAAAATAATAAACATTACTATCATACAATATAGCTTCTACATTTTTATATTAATATGAGTCTATTTTTTAATAGTGGAATCGATATATGAATTTAGAATGTGCAAAAAATAAAAACCTAATATATTCAATTAAAAATTTAGAAAATTGAAAGAATGAAGTGCAACTTTCATTGTCAAAGTGATAGAACCAAAATATTAGATTACAAATATTATATTAAAATTAACGAATTAGATTGTATCACTTGTTTATCAATGGGGAGTTTAAAAAAAAAATATAGTTTGATAATTCTTAGAATTGTATACAACTCTTAGAATTTTATAACTGTGATAGGTTTAAAAACAAATATATATAATAAAGGGTAAAATTATAATTAAAAAATATTAAAATTATAATATTAAAAGCTGTAATGTGATTATATAAAAAATTGAGGTATTGAATGTATCGTTATTTTTTTTCATTCAAAAATCAATGTAAGAAATGTTTTTGATTTTGGTATAGACATTCAATGCAGTCACTAAAATAAATATGTGAAAAGTCTAAAGAATACCGAAGAGAAATAAGGAGTAAATCACCAAAGATATATTTTCTTTGAATTAGTGATTGCCGAGCAAAACCCTTTACACTATATACATTTGAGATTTTTCTTGTTTCTGTTTACAATTCATTTCAATAAAAATAAATAAATCAAATTTGAAAAAAATTCAAATTAGTTTAGTTATTAGAATTTTGGTCCTTTAAAATGAATCGACTTTATGACCAACTATGGAAATAAGAACAAATAACTTGTCGGTGGTATGTAATGATAAAATCTATTGAATGGAGGATGTGGATGCTTGAGAGAAGTGAGAAGGTTGTGACAGAGGTTTGACGTCTCTACTTCGCATAAAAGATAAAAATTGTTCAGGTAGTTCTTCTAAAAGAGCTTGCACAACCGATATTTGTCCACCTATTAAAACGTACATGAAAGAGAATTTATTTAAATAAAAATAAATTAAGGAATAAGAAAGAAGAAGAGAATGAGAGAGATAATAAGTGTAGAAAATTATTTGTTTGATGTATTGTACTTATTATCTACTCAAAAAGAAAAACAAGTTAACTTGAGAAGTGATAGTGATGATGCTTACTATGTACTTCTCTCATAGAGACAAATTGTACTATATCTCGTGTAGCTATACGTCCAGAAGAACTCTCTAACCGATGTCCATTATCAGCATCCAACACCTACAAACAAACAAGCGTATCTATTCATTCTCTCTATCAACAAAACATTGTCATGCTATTCAATAATTAAAAGTCTCAAAGGATTGGACAAGGATGAATAGCAAACCTCCATGCTTTTGAAGTCAGCATTTCCAACTCCAACTATAAGAATAGATAAAGGAAGATCGGATGCTTTCACAAGAGCATTTATTGTTTCTTGAAGATCAGTGACAACTCCATCCTATAAAAAGATGAACCATTTGATTGATTAATCATTATCATCAATTATAAAACAGCATCACCAATTCATGATCTTCTTACCGTGATGATAAGCAATACATAATACATTGTGTGGTTGTGTGATGTGAGGGACTGCCCAGCTATTTGGGCGGCCATGTTGATAACTGGGCCAAATAAAGTGGGTCCTGACAGAGAGACACTGCGCAAAGCACTGCCATAAGCATCCATTATGCCTTCAACTCCTGCAACCTAAACACAAAGGAAAAGTAACTGCTAAGTTAAACTGATAGACCAATAATACAGGACACAACATACTGCAAATAATAACAATCTTTTCCTAAGAAAAAGGAGTGAAAGAATTTCTAACCTCAGAGGTACCTGGGCTCCCATTTAGATTAAAACAGTGGGAAACGGTACCATCAGGTATCTTCCCTCCAAAGCCCCAAGCAGGAAATCGCCTATCAGAATCATAAAACTGAATAACTTCTCCAACCTCCATTATAGCCTACAAACAATACTACATTGGTTAGGCAAAACAATGATTCAGATAATGCCGCCATATTAATGAAGTTGTTTAATACCATATATAAGAAAGTAACAAAAATTAAACTGTCCTGATTTTGTACGTAATCCTTGATCATAAGCTGTAAAACGAGGTCGATCTATTGTTTTTTCTTCATTTAATGATTGAAAAGTTCAGAATCATTCATTAATTAGATATAAAGTTTACCTTTTGGTATGAATTTAACCGACCATGTGCGTCAATGTAATGCAAGGAATCTGAATGTAGAGGATTTCCATTTGAAGCTGGACAAATAAAGCGCTTAATATATATACTATAACGATTAAATTCATAATCACCGTTGCTATAATAGAAGAACAATTGTTCCTTACCAGTGAAATCTACAGCAACCATGAAGTTCAGTTCAAAACCATTTGATACGTAATCAATAAAACTGAACTGTTCCTTTTCACAGTATTGATCCACAAACAGTTCACCCTTCAGAACCTAAATGGAAGAAATTGTAAAAAGTGAGGTTGAGTAAAGGAGTAAGTGCAAATAAGTAATTCTATTGCATGGATCAATACACACCTTCTCTTTTCCGTGGCTTGTGGATGATATGACAAAATTTGCGCCTCTTCGCTCTTTGTATAATTTTTCAAGGTCTGCTACCGACTTCTGCATTTTGCTGATTCAATAAATGTTGCTATCAATATATTTTGCATTCATGAACTAGAAAAGTAAAGGCCCAAGTAATATTTTGGTTAGTATACTAGCTTACACATTTTTCATTGTAATCATCTTTATATTTAAAAGTTTTATGTTTCCGTTGTTATAGTGTTAGTTCTATGACACCTCAAAAGATTAATAGAAATATTTAAGAAAATAATGAAGAATGAAATAAAAAAGTTAGTATAGATAAAAAAAATATAAAGCAATTTCTAATAGTTGCATTATTACCCAATAAGTACATGATCGCCGCTGCTATTGAAATCAAAACACTCGATCAATAATGGATTCTCCTGCACAGAAGTTAAAAAATTGGAAAGCTGGATAAATATCTTGTTACGTGAATAAGTAATTAGAATATTATAAAAACGTAACTTCAAATATTAAGCCCAAATATGGCAAGCTTACTTTACTTCCAAACTTGTGACCCCCAAGACAAACTGGTCTCCATTTTGGATTTAAATTGTCGTTGATAACTTCAGTTTTGCAGATAGGAATATAACCTCCACTCTCAACCATTCTTGATATTCTTAGAAAAGGGTCCTACAAGAAAAATAAATATGAGAGATTTTTCTAATGCTAAAAGAAACAAAACAAATAAATATGCACTCAATTAAATAGGGAACATGATTAATGAGAATGCAGAATAAGTACACTTTTGGAAAAAACGTCCTTGTTGTCCAAGCGAGAACAACGCAGGACCATCTCAACTACACTCCTTGAAGCAACAGTCTCCTCAGCGTGAACAGTAATTTCTCCCAGGTTTCTTGGACCACCATTCCCGCTTTTCTCTAGGAGCCTTAATGTTAACCTCCTACTTCGTTTAGTCACTATCTGCCTCGTACACAATGTCCAAAATCTCAGTTCTCAATGCAACATTATTAACAAGTAGCACATGAAAAATAGAAAATGTAATTATATACACATTCATTAAATTTATAACTGGTATTTTCCTTATTTTTTTTATCTCATTATCACCCATTTTATCACACATTTCGCTTCTTCTTTTCTTTTACGTACGAGCTGTGGTAGCATTTTTTTACCATTTCAGTTTTCCTTTTTATAAAAGACTATAGTGGGTTCATGGAGAATAGATTAGAAAGATTTGATAAAAATGAAATGTAAGGGAGCAAGAGACCATTTTTAATTCAAAATATAACAATAAATACGAACTATTATGACTTAAGAGACAAAAGATATTTGATATCAATAAATTATGAATAAATTTAAATAAAATATCAAGACATCATTTTCAATTTAAAATAACAGATTTATGAGTCTTTCATTTTTATATTATCCATTTTCTCCTTTCTATTCAACTTGAGATGTTCAGCTCACTAAGAGCTATTTCATGAAACTTTGTACCAATATTTTTCATGTCAAAATGAGTAATCTTAAAATAAGTAAGTTCAAAAGCATTCTTGCATTTCATATATTTGTTTGAGAAACTTTTTATCCTTATGTCTCTTCTTTATTCAAAGCTTTTCCTTTTTTATTTCTTTAATTTTTCCACCTCTATTTCACAACTGAATTGTACTTTTATCAGAATCCATTACCCAATAACCACAAAACCGAAGGCGTGATGATAATTTATTGTTTATATTAAAAATGAAAATTACGTAATTGATAAAGTGTATTAAGCCCAAAATAAATCGTTTCTCATCAACGATATTGCAAATGAATACAATGAGACTGACCTCTGATAAAGTGCAACTGGCCATTCCAAGGAAGTCTTGATCTCCCAGTTTTAGTGTCTGCAAGAAAAACACATTATTTTTTTCTTAGTTTTCAAATATAAACTTCATGAGTCATAACCATTCACCATTTCGGCAAGAGAAAGTGAAAATAAAAATTTGGAGTACTATTACAATGCAAAAACTCATATCTAAACTTTACAAGTCTGGTTTCATTTTACTTCACATCATTTTAATAAATTGGCTCCCCTTCGCTCTCATTAACTATGCATTTTAGTTAAGCAATTAAAATTTTGATCTTTTACTGAAGATCATATAGGAAACATATTAAAAAATTAGAACAAATTTCTTAGAAGTTATTTGGTATTGTTATTGGAGTAATTAAAATAAAAATAGCACATTAATATATTTAAGCTCTTTTCATAAAATATTTTAAATACTTAAAAAAATGATTATAAATATAATGTGAAATTAAATTCAAGTAAGATACAAATAAGGTCGTATAATTATATGTTTTATCCTCTGGTTGTAAGAAATTCGAAATACAATACCAAAAATATAGCTAAATATTTTTCTTTCGAAAAATTAAGCAGCAACGAGTTGACTGCTTTTTTTTAACTCGGTCGAATAGTATTACTGTTAGATCCTTAATGAGCAAAAAATTGCAGGAAGAATTCATGCTCTGGTTAATTAAGCATTAAAATTTCGAGGGCAGAGTTATTGTGGTTACAAACCTTGGTGGGAATGCCATGATATTTTGTATCAATGTCATACACATGAAATCTGGAATAAAAGTAAAATGAGAGAAAGGTGTTGTAAGTTATTATTGCAATACAAAATGAGAGAAGGGTATGTATACAATTTTGCTTGGAATAGATGCAAGACAGATATGAAGGATAGCTTACTCAAGTGGTTGCACAATTTCGAAGTGAAATGCAACACTAATTTTCTCTATCCACTCTGGATTCAAAGAATTCATAATTACTTCTGTGCGACCTAATTCTTCACATTTGCCATCTCTTTTCTTTGCAAATACTACAACCATGGGATCACTCTGAAATAAAATAAGAACAGAAAACCAGCTAAATAATGCTTGAAAATATCAATTTTGAACAATGTATGTATAAAAAAGGATTATTATATTTTCAAGTTTATGTATAGAAAACAAATGTTCTTTTGTACATAAGTTGTTTGTACATTATAATTTGTGGAGAAACTGTGACTCTAAAAATTAAATTTTACATTGTAGATTCTACTGTCTATAACAGAACTTGAAAGCATGCATCATTAGCATTACTTGATTAAGAAGTCCCAAAGAAAAAGAATACATGCTATGTACTTTTTGAAAAATATTAGTACAAACATCTAAGAAAATTTATTTCAGGCAAGTAGAAAGGTATTTCACGACGAAAAAGAATGCCAGCAGACACACATAAATAAGTATGGAACATCGAAGAAATTAAAAAAAAATTATAACCATCTCGAATTTATGTATATAATTTGCAATCTTATCTAAAAAATATATACCTTTGATGCAATGTCGCGATCAAGTAAGCTGGATGCTGAAAGAGATAACTGCAGAAAAAAATATTACATGACCATAATAATTTGTCAACATTGGCCTGGTTCAAACAATATATAACAAAATAGTATATTGAAAAAGAAAAGAAAAAAGTGAACAGAAGTAAATTAAAAAACAAACAAACAAAATGAGGTGGAAATGAAGTGATTTGAAAAAGGCACACAGACAAACGCATAATAACTTTTGTTTATATTAAAATCAATTTTTAACAATCAATTTTTTAGCACAAACAAATATACCCCATATCAATATCCCTCATTTTGATATTTAGATAATAAATTCAAAAGAAATTAAGGATTCATTTGGAGATCAACATATAATAAGATAAAAGTGTGATCAGAAAAAAAATATATTAATTTTATCTAATGTTTAGTTTCTTTCATGATAAAGATAATGAAATTATATAAATGATAATGATTATCAATATATTAATAGTGGTATAAACAATAGTCACAATTAATTATAGTTATTATTTTAATTAATGATGATGATAACTGTGATCATAATAAAAATAATAATATTAATGACAATATGATGACAAATGATAAAAGTAATCATAATTATACATAATAAAAGATACTAATAGCAAGAGAAAACTTGTATAAGGGTAATGACTACAACAACAAAAGTAATAAGAGTAAAATTATATGAATATTGATGAAAATAGCGATAGTAAAGGCTAGATTGTATAATCATAAGAAAAAAATAAATTATTTTTTAATTACTTTCTAACTTAGCTCCCTCTAAAATAATAGAGAAGTCCCGGTCTAAAATCTCATTTCTTTGTTTCAAATTTAAATTTTTTTTCATAAAATGACAAAAATATACTAGAACAACTTGTTAATGTTTCATTGCTGAAAATAATATATATATATATATATATATATATATATATATATATATATTGCTACTAAGATATTATTAAAATAAGAAAACCATGTATCATATCAATAAAGAAAACTTATTTATATTAGGATAGAATGATAATGATTGTAACTGCAGGCAATCTAAATACAGCAACTTTTAATTTGATATTATTAAAATCAAAACCCCATATATGTTTAAATTTAAAAAATATAAAACAAAAACTTTGTTCACTCAATCTTTGCTCTCTGGTATTTGAACTGTATACATATTAATTTATATACAAATAATATATATATATATATATTTATTTATTTATTGCTACTAAGATATTATTAAAATAAGAAAACCATGTATCATATCAATCAAAAAACTTATTTATATTAGGATAGAATGATAATGATTGTAACTGCAGGCAATCTAAATACAGCAACTTTTAATTTGAGACATATAAAAATAGATGATTAAAATCAAAACCCCATATATGTTTAAATTTAAAAAATATAAAACAAAAGCTTTTGTTCACTCAATCTTTGCTCTCTGGTATTTGAGGAATTTGAATATATACATATTAATCAGATTAAATTGTTATTAGCTTAATAATTTTATTTGACTATTATATATATATATGGTGTAATTCTTTTTTTATTAAGCAAACAATAATCTATTTCTTGCGTTGAAATTCTTTCTTTTTCTCTGATCGCCCCTTGTTTATGCAAAGTCTTGTCCATGGCTTTTCCCTCTTTTCCACGTTTGGTTTTGACGATACAATAAAAAAATGACGTCTTCAACAAAGCGTAAAGCATGACG
Organism: Phaseolus vulgaris; assembly: GCF_051622355.1. Classification (NCBI taxonomy): domain Eukaryota; kingdom Viridiplantae; phylum Streptophyta; class Magnoliopsida; order Fabales; family Fabaceae; genus Phaseolus; species Phaseolus vulgaris. Next base: position 27,186,939 of record NC_143503.1, read on the forward strand.
ATAACAACTAAGTAGTAAAAGTAATAGAAGAAGAAGAAAAGTTCAGTTCAACTTTTTCTGTGATTTTTTTAGAAGACAAATTCAACAAATCAAATCGAAGTCAATTCAACAAAAAAAAACAAAAAAAAACGACGGCGATAGTAACGAGGTTTTGAACGATGGAAAGGAAAATGTGAAAAGTAGTTAATGCGCGACGATAGTGATGTTAGGAATCGAAAGAAAATTGTGAAAAGAAAACAAAAAAATGAGTACCTCAACTTGTGTGAACATTTGATGAAACCCTTGAGACCTGAAGAAGAAATCGACGGCGTCGTTTTGCGCATTGGCGCCTTTCCCCAACCCTCCCACAGCTTGTTTCCCTCCTTCCATGTCAGAAAAACACCCTCCCATTCTCTCTGCAAATTTCTAAATTCTCAAATGCCAATGAAACAGTGTGAAAGGGATTAGGGTTTTTTCGGATTTTATAATTACTATTTATTATTATTTATTTATCTGCAAAATAATAACAATAATAACAACAATGCAAAAAGTCGCTATGGCAAGAAACAAGCCAACGTTCTAAGTTGCCTTAATTCCTAGGCTTTTATAGAACCAAAGCAACTAACGCGTCTTCTTAATATTCTTATGATCTTATCCGTTTCTGATGAAGGAACTACCACGAACCTTCATTCATTGTTTCAATAACAAGCAAAAACTGAGGAAAGATTCACAAAATTGTATTCGTCTTCTAAATGAAAATCAAGTAAAAAAAACTTTCAAAACATTCTCGAAAATAGAGATAACAGAAGAAAAGTTCAGCCTCACTCATTTCCAGTGTGATTTCCATGTAATAGAACACAGGTTCCCCATGTATTTTTTCTGAAAGAACGTGGTTTTTATTATAATAATGATAAAGATATATGTTATATACATTATTGTTTGAAGTGTTGTATGTTTATCGCACCTTGTTTTTATCGAGCATAGATCTCTTGAGAATTAAGTTAATGTTCACTCTGGAATTAATATATATTTATAAGTATTTTTTTATTTTAAAAATATTTAAAATAAATAAGATATAGGATTGATTATTGAATGTTTACCATTTAATTAATTATTATCATATAAATATTTAAGTTATACGGTTATATTATTTAATGGTTACGGGGAGGTACACAAGTCATCTTAACTCAAAATCTATAACTAAGATGTAGGTGAACTTATTTTATGGATGAATGAGTTTTAGCCTTAGGTTGAAGTAATTAGTCTTGAGATTATAGTACTTTGATATGACTTTTATTTCCAAACGATTTGTTGAATTTTGTTGATTTGGAGTGTTGGTTGTTTATTTTTAAATGACTTTGAATGATAGTAGTTTAGTTTCAAATAATCTTAAATTGTTTTGAAATGATTATTTATTTTTAAATAACTTATTAAGTTTGCTCTGATCCAATGTGATGGTCATTATTTTTCAAACAACACCAAATATCTTGACAGGTATATAAAGTTGCTCTGATCTGATAGTAGTGACATTTTTTACTCCAAATCAAATGGACAAAAAAATTTGAGATACTTCTTCAATGCTATTACACTCTGAACATTGTCATGCTCTTCTAGCAAGTCTAGCACCTCATCAATATAAATTACATTTATTCAAATTACTATTCATATATGTTGATACTTTTAAATTTATATTTAATTTAGAATCTAAGAGATAACTACTGACGTATTGTTATTGCAAAAGTGTATAATTTTGAAAAACATTGAAAGTACATTTTTGAATATCTTATTTTAGAAAGACTTAGACTCTACTTCACGTGTGATGACTGTAAAAAAGTAATGAAAATGGTAGTTGAATAAGGGAAATAACCCTGAAATTGAATCACAAGACTTTGTCTATATACAAACACTTTATAGCCCTTTCAAGGGGCATGTCTCAAACACTACTTTACTCGTGAAAACATTTAATTATAATTATTAGCCATTTAAGAGGAATATTTGATTAAAAATTTAATTTTTATAATAATTGTTAATAAAAAAATTATAAATTAATGTATAGATTAATATTAATTATCAAGATTTTAGTTATGAATTTCTCATATCTTAATAGTTTAAAAATAATCACATATGAATTATTAACGATTGAAAGTAATTAATAATCCTATTAATTATATTAATAAATAACTCAATTACTAATAACAAACAACCACTCAAATACATTTTCTTTAATTAATTTAATATATCTTAAAAAACCTAATCCAATTATTAATATATTATAATAATTTCTATCTTTTAATTATTTAACCCCTTCCTCACTCTGAGTATAAAAGAATCTTATAAAAAAACATCATTCAATGTCTGAACAATCTTATCCAAAACTCTTCTTAAAGTCTATACCTAGGCAGAAGAGTCTCACATTAGGAGGAACAAAGAAATTATTAGAAATTACAATTAATCATGAAAAAAAAATTAAACCTGTAATTTGACAATGGGCCTAAAATAGGATTTACAAATAAAGCTAAAATATATTTTTATCCTTATCTTCTTGTTAAATTTCCTTTATATTTCAAAAGAATTAATTTAGTCCTTAATATTTTACTTGATATATATAATTATTTTTAAACAATTAACTTTTTCAGCTATGAAACACGTTTTAATTTTTGTTTAATTAATTCAATACATCACCTTAATAATGTATATATAAGAAATTAAAAATATCACAACCATTACCCGATTATTAAACTTAAAGCCGATCAATATTCTTACAATTATGATTTGTAACAAAATATTACAAAATAGTTACAGTATAAAAAATACAACAAAACAGTGCATAAATAGAAAATAATAATTGAAGATATAAAAATCTCTTCAATTCATAGAGTTCAAACATCTTTTAGTAAAGTCTTATTATATTATATACTATAACATAAGAAAATGAATTAGAAACTAAGAAGTAACATTGGTGTCCCTTACGAATGATCAAAATAAGATAATGTTTTATTCAAAGACTATAACTTATATCCAATGGATTTAATTTTGGCTTGCTTCATCAAATGAATAAGTGAAGACGTGCAAGTTTTAAATTTCTTGTTCAATAACATATATATATATATATATATATATATATATATATATATATATATATATATATTCATAGTTTCTTTACCAAGCATTGTCCAACAACACTAGCAGTAATTTGATTATTTCTATGTGTGTGTGGCTGAAGTCAAAGACTATCAATTATATGTATTTAAATTCAGTAATTAAACAGGAATAATGTGGGTTTTTTTATGTTATTCGTTAAAAATAAGAGGAAATTTGTGGTAGCAAGTAAGCTTTAAATTTAATAAATTTTATACTAAAATTAATTATAAGATGAGAGTTAATATATTTTAATTTGATTTATTTTAAGTTAGAAGTGTGATTTCTAATACACATTTTCATAGTTTTATTTTTAATATTTCGAACATAAAACTAAATATTTGTAAATAAGTCAACCTAAATTTTAATAACATATTAAAAAGTGAATTATAAATTTGATTTACCCATAAAATTAGTTTGTAAAATAATGTTTATTATACCATAATTTGATTTTAGCCTTTGATAAGTTCAAAATTATTGTTTTAAATACATCTAATATCTTGAATGAATTAATAAAAATAGTTTATTCCATTGTTTAAATATTTGATTTTTTGTCACTGCTTTTACTTCACTAATTAATATATATATATATATATATATATATATATATATATTATGCATAATAGCTTGGAATTAGGTTAAATAAAAAGCCATGAAAGATGTATTTAATTAATATATTCTAATTACACTAAATTAATTTTTTAAAAATAAGTCTTAAAAAGGATGAACAAAGATAAGTGGAATTTAAAAAAAAAATGTCAAGTGGCATATTAATTCTAAATTCAAGTGTTTGGTCATAGTCTAATTGTTCTTGGTGTATGGGTTGAGTGATGAGTTCAGGTTTAGGGTTATATTATGTTTTATATATACTCTAGGGTTTATTTCATAAAATATTGTAAATAAAAATGCTAATAATATCTTATTAAATTCTTATAATTTATTAATACACTCTTAATTATTAACATTGATTTTTTTTCAAATGTCACTTTATTCAGTAAACCTTAGTCATAAAATATATAGTTTATTATAAAAATATATGTACTTGAGAGTGTGTTACTAACTTTTTTTTGTATTCATTAAATTAATAGAACTAAATATTATTTTCAAAATCAAATTGTATTTGTTTTTATTATTAAATATATAATTGATTATGAATATTGAAAGAAAGAATCAGGTATTGTTGGGTGAGTGTTAGGTATGTCTACTGAACCAGTTGAAATGAAAAATGCAATGATAATTTTACTGATGAGAAACTCCCAAGTTGACTCCTTAAGGATAAGTCTATGAAATATTAAACATAGTATTGAATATTCTCTTGTTGACAGAAAATGACATGAATTTCCAAAGTCATTCCAAAATGAAGTTTTTGTTTTTAATATATTTTTTTTCATTCTTAAGATTTAAACCGAATTTCTTATTTAATAATATATCGAATTTATATATATAATCAAGTTAATAATATTTTTTTACTTTTGAGAGTTACTTTTAACATTGAATTAAATCATAAAATGAATATGTGAAAGTAATTTTAGATAAATTTTGTATGTAATTTCAGGTTTGTAAATTGATTTTGAATTAAAAAATAATTTGAAGTTGAAATAGTTTTAGATAATTTTTTGTATGAGATGAAAAAATCATAAAAGAATTTAAGTGAAGGGCCATATGAAAACGTAGTAAGTTAATGGATTAGGGAATATAAAACATTCAACACGTTTGGAAGAAAGATCTCTAGAACGGAATTGACCACACAAATGCACATAGATACATTAAAGTACAATGTACACACAAACTATCTTCCACCAAAGAAATTGGAGGAAAAACCCTAAAACAATGCACTCGTCATGCAGTGTGACGCAACACTTTTCTTATTTTCTCCAAGGAACATTTAAAATTCAGTCAAACATATCTTTTTTTTTAATCTGTGGAAATGTGGGAAAAGAAAGGTTACACAGAATTATTGCTCAAGATGAGGGTAGAAAGAGGGAGATTTAAGACATTTTCTGATAAAAAAAAAAAAGTAACACAGTTGTTTTTTACATCAAATACGGGTTAACGAGTTTGAAAGTTAACCCGTGGTGAGTAGTTTTGTCATCCTTAATTTGTATCATTTATATACTATAGAGTAGATCGATAGCGACCGATAACAAGAAATTTGATAAATTCAATCAATTCTTGTAAGTTCTGATATTATTTTAATAATTAAACTTTTAGTGTAACTCAACCTTATCAAATCAGATCATAAAGTGTGAAGTTTGCATTCATTCATATATTATGAAATGTTTTTATATTTAGTCAAGTTCAGAATAAAATATAAAAAATAAGATATATTTGGTGATATAAAGTTAATTTGTATATAAACTAGTTTGCAAAAATATTTTCGTATTAATTTATTTAAAATTTGGCTGTGCAAACTGGTTTTATCTTATAAAAATATTTTATCTTTTTATTAATTTTGAATAAGTATTATTAGAAATGTTTTCCTTTAATTCAACACATTGGCTTTCCCTAATCAAGATTATTAGTAGAGTTGTTAACATGAATTTGGTCTATTGGGCTAGTTTGAAAAACCTACAAATACAAGATAGATTAAACTAACAAATTTGAAATCTAAATTGAATTGGATATATATTTTTTCAACCTATCTAATTTATTACCTAATAGACTTAAATTAAATAGTTTGAAAACTTATGTATTAGTCTGTTTTATAAAATAATAGTTATATTTAAAAAATAAAAATATTACGTGTGGTCGATTTTGATTATATATAAAATTTTATATTTGAAATTAAATTAAATTTTATAAATAAAAACTGTTTAGATTTTTTATTTTTATTTTGAAGTAACTCCAAAGAATTCATTAAGTTATTTTCCAGCTCAAATTTGAGTCGTTCACATCTACAAGTTAATTAATTAACCACTCGTCATTAACGTGCGGATGATTAATAATTTTTTTTTTATCTATGGTTGAATTAAATCAATTCACTAAAGTAGAAAGCCATTTTGATTTTATTTGATCATTTCAATTGGATAATAAAATTATAGTAATGTAAAATAAATATATAAATACTATAAATGGGGCTTTTACTTCTTGCACTCTCATAGTGACTTTGGGTTTTATCTATTTCAGAAATTTTGTGAAAGAAGTTAATTTTGGAAGTCTTCGTCATGTGACAGATCCCCATTGTGGAATTCAAAATCCAGGACTATTCTAGACCACCTGTTCTAAACGCAAACACGTGGTGGCAGGCAATGCAGAACAGAAAGTGGTTAAAAAGAAACGAAACGACTAGAAGAAAGGGAACACCACAAGCACCAGCGAGGAAGAAAGGGGAATGAGGGACAAAATATAGTAAGTAAAAACCTTGAGGGCATCTAGGTAATTTCATGCATCGGAGAGTGCAGGTGGAAAAATGGGGTGCAGGAAGGAAAAGCTTCTTTTGTTTGTTTTAGAACTCGATGATAACATAGTCCAATCAGCTTAGGGTGTTTCTTCCTTTCTTCATGCACCCCAAATCATTATTTTTGCAACCCAAGCCTCCAAACCCTAACACTCAAATGTGTCTTTTAAGTGACAATTCACACTGACAGTTCAGATCACCCCTTTTCTTTGTCATATACGCACACAAACATAGAAACCAAATTGAAACGAAAAGATAATTATACCTTTCAAAAATATAGGAATGCAGGAAGAAAAAAGGTAAGGGTGCAAAAATGCCCATGAGCTTATAGTTCAGGTATGAGTTTGGTTAATATGCAATATCGCATTTATCAATATACAAAAAAAGTTCAACATACCATTGACTTATGCGATAAAAAAAACCTAATTAAGAGAAGAATTAACATCATATGTGATTAATTATAGTCTAGTACGATGGAATAAACAGATACTAAGAGGGAAAACATTAGAAAAACAGATTTATTCTATTTAAGATTTATTTTATTTTTAATTGAATATAATATAAAGCTCACTTATATAATTAAGTTATAATTCAATGGCCAAAAAAACTCCTCAGTTCTTCCTCTCTTGAAAAATATGTATACCAAAATACTTAAATTTCTCTAGTTTGTAATTAATGTTCAATTAATTCATGTCAATGAGAATGTGTCCCTAGCATAAGATTAAATTTTTTATCAGATGCCAAAGTCCCATTGGTGAATAGTTGGGAAACACAATGAAGATAGTGAAAAAAATTCCAGAGAATGGTGCAAAGATAGTAGTCTCCAACGAACTTTACCAGACATGTATTACCTTCGGCCGAACTACCCAAGAAGGTTGAGAGGGTAGCTTATGAGGGTAAATAGCTGCTCAGAACCCCATTGGCCAAACATCACGGGTAATAACATAGAAAAAGGTAGAATTATAGACTGATACAGTCCAACAGGATCAAAGGGTATTTGTCATGATGTCTAATCAGATACTATTTCTTCTGGTTGAATGGCATAGTAAAACTATCAAAGTGAGATGAACCCAGGACAGAACAATCAGGTTAGTAAACACAGTTAAGGAATGTGGAGTCCCAACACAAGAACCACCCATCCTGAGCACACATGAAAGCAAGAATATAGCCAGAATGCGTTAACAGCTGCTTTAACTAATGTAACTTACCAAACACATGAAACGAGGGTTCCTTCAACACATTTCAATACATGGCTGCTTCACAGAATAGCTGGTCAATTAATATATAACAAAATATAGATTCACTACAACGAACAAAGGGGACAAGAGGGTATAAAAATACTTCAGTTTATTGGTACAAAAGAACCAGGAACTGAAGAAGGATCAAGCTCCCAACACCCCATGAGATGCACATTGTCCCTGTGCTGAAAAGCAGGAATCTGATGTGAAAACCTGCCAACCTCTTCTCTTAATACTTCAATTACACCAGTTTTAGATCTCTGAATTCTGGGAGCTTTGAAAATTGTCTGAGAGTTGTTATGTGGCGACAGAACAACAACCTGTATACTCTTCTCACTATCTGCTAATACTTCTACTATATTACATTTACCTCTGCCGTGCTTTGAAGAAGTCAGTTCATAGTTCTGATCCTCGTACAGAAACCAAACCTCACCTTTTCTAGGGTAAATTTCATATCGATTATTTACCAAGGGTTCAACTTTTAACTGATGAGAAAATGCAGAGGGAGAGAGAATCTGTAATTTGGATTTTTTAACTTCGAAGGTTCCACAAGATATTGCTCTTTTAACACTTGGTACTGGGCAGGGTTCAAGCATGGAAACCTGCACTCTAAAACTAGGAGTGAATTCAATCTTCTTAATTTGGGCGTAAGTATTGGGCATGTGATCTCTATCACCATATATTGCCCATATCTGACCACACTGAAACATCTTTTCAGTTTTATCCTTTTTAAAGTCAGAAACTGATTCTCCAACCAACTGAGGAATGTTGGTGCTCTTCACATTTTTGCTGTTTTTTGATTGATTAGCAGTCAACTTACATCTTGTCCTTTCAGATGCATCTCCTAGAGCATCTTTCTTGCTTAGATCTCTAGGCAACTTTCGAGTTTTCAATGTCTCTCCATCATAACTATTTTTCTCTTGTTTCTGAGGTGTCTTGACCTTCCTCGCATTAGTCTGAGATGAAGCAGCGTTTCCCTCTGGTGGACTGTAGCCCCTGTGCTCAATGTTTATGTCATCCTTTCTGACCGTGAATTGTCTAGTGCTTGCTTGGCCATTGACCATACTTTTTTGGCTCGACCTTGGAGACCTTCTGAGGATTTGTGCTGCTCTTTCAGAGTCAATACTCTCTTGCAACTTCGATTTGTGAATACTATCACTAGACTTTGCCTGTTCAACTTTTGAGTTTGAGTATTCCCGATGAGAACAATTGACTCCATCCATTTTCGCAACACCAGTATCACCGACTTCAAAAAGACAAGTAGGCAGACCAGCAGGATCAAGTTCAAAAGATCCACTTGGAACACCTTTCCTTTCAGCACCTGTCATCTTGTATGAAGGAATCCGATGAGAGAACCTGTACATTTCATGAGGTGAAATACAAAATAAGCTAATACTATTCAACACAGTGTGCAGAAAGAGACTAACAAACCCTTCCAGTTTGCCAAGATAAGCAACTTCAATGCCAACATTTTCATCAAAATCTGATAGAACTTCCACATATTCAAATTGATACTCCAAATGTTTTTCTGGATTTGAACTCCATCCAAGATCCCAATGTCTGAAAATTGCCCAAGTTTCTCCCTTCTTTGGATATATCAGATATGTACTAGTGTCACTTCCTTTTATGCAATGCATCTGATGAGAGAACATAAAACGATCTGAAGTTCTCTGAGAATCACCGAGTCTGAACTTACCACAAGCAATGGGCAAACCTGCTTCATGCCACCTAATCTCACCTAGGCCATCTGAGTCAGCTTCTAGCCACGTAATCCGCAACCTGAAAGGGGAGTACACTTTCTTCACGAGAGCATAGAATCTTGGCATACCATCATCATTATCAAAAATAGCCCATAATTGATTAACAGCAAAACAATCCTCTGCCTTATCTCTCTCAAAATCACTGAAATCTGGATCAGGACAGGAAATCTCTGCATTGGGAGGCAAATTTGACTTCGATGGAGAACAATAGTTGGCTTTAGACTTTCTATCATTCAGATCTGAGTTTAATACCTCCCTTCCTTGCACATTTGTCTGCTCAACTTTGGCTTTATTCCTTAAAATTGTTTCTTCATGTGGTTCACTTGCTTTATTTATTGTCTCCCCATTCTGACCACCCACACCTGTAGCACGATAGGCTGGATTAAGGTTACTGAACAACCCACCAGTTACTGGCACTTCTTTTTCCTCTACTTTAGGGGTGGTAAATGATTCATGGTGTCGTGGCCTTCTGGGTGAACTCCCAAAATCACCAGCTTTATCGGTTTCTGGGTACAGAACATGCTGTTTTTTTCTTGAAGTTTTCCTATGAGGATCAACCGTATTTTCTTGATCCTTGGTATCTTTCATGCCTTTACCATTTCCAGCTTTGTTATTATCATTTGATGCTGACTGCCTTGCTCTTTTACAACCAACCTTAGTTGAGGCTTGTGATTCCTTGGCTTTGAACACTTTAACACCAGCCTTTGTCACTCCTGCAGCCACGTGGCCATTTCTGCTATTTGCAACTTTAGAATAGGCACCAACTCCAGCAGTGCATTTTGACATGGACACACCCTCCTCTTCTACACCATGAGACTTTCCACCATTGCTTTTTGATGCTTCTTTAGATGATGCATGTTTTGCAGACTCTTTGTGGTTATTAAAAGGTGACCAATATGTTGGTGGCACATTGTGGTTCCCCATATCATGAGCTGTAAAGGATTTAGAACATTGTTGACAGCGTAAGGTCTGATTTAAAATAGTTTTGTAGTATTGATATCTAGTATTACAATGAGAGCAACATGTCCAGAATGTCTGATTTTCAAACTGATGATATGGATTCCAAGCATGGGGCTGTGAATTAAAAATGTTCTGATAATTCCCTGCATTTCCATTTGGGTGACTAGGTGCGACCTTAGCTGCTGTATTTCCCACTGAAATTCCAATCTTTGAGTCATACAGAGCCCGCTTGCATTGATCACTTAACATTCTGTTAGCTTCACCAATCAACTTGAAAGCAGCCTCTGCACCCGCGGATTTATTTTTATCAGGATGAAGTAGCAGTGCAAGCTTTCTATACTGTTTCTTAATGGTTGCTTCATCAGCAGACTGTTGAGTCTGAAGAATTCCATACCAGTCCATGTCAAACTCGGAGAGTTTCTTCCGAGCAGCACAGTGAACATCACAAACTGCAAGGATCTGAACAATGTTCTGAATATCAGGAAACAGCCTTTGGGCTTTTGTAGCAAATTTCAGCCCCCCTTCATAGTCACCAGCTTGCATCTTATTTTCAGCAATCTGCTTAGCCCTCACAGCTTCATCCTTGTTGCACTCCATCAGTCAGTTGAAATCAAAACCCAATTCACTGCAGTTCTCTGAATCTCGTGACAACACATAGAGTGGAAAACAACTCCTGCCTATTCAGAAATTCACCACCCAGTCACGGTGCAACATTTTCACCTGACCTACGCAAGCCAAACTGCAAATGAACCATTTAACAAGAACTTCATACATAACTTGCATAAGTACATAAAGACACACTTAATACAATAATATTTTCAAGTAACTGTATATCTCAGGAACAGGTAAAAAAAATAAGATGTCTTAGACAGTAAATCCAAGATGCATAAATTTTCATTTCAGCTCTAATACTACCATTTAGGCAAAGTTTCACACCACTAAGACCCTGTTTGGCTAACTTCTAAATAAAAACTGTTAATTGTTTGTGACTGTTATAGTAGTGCACAGCTTACAATACTAAAATAATACCCTGTTCTGCTACCTCAACCGCAAAGCTTTTGCATGATCATCAGGGTTACCCAACTCCAGCCAAGTTGAAGATAATAGTTCCTAGTCTTAAAAACTTCAAGTGTTTGAATGTGAATCATGTCAGACTGGAAAAACATGTTAGGTCATCATTTTCAAAACAAATGTAACTCAACTTTTTCTCTACCATTCATTCAGATATTTGGGGACCAAACCGTGTCACATCTTTTGGCTTCACAGATATTTTGTAACTTTTATTGATGAATTCTCTCATTGTACTTGTGTTTATTTAAAAACCATTTTGGAAAAAATAATTAAATTCTTCTGAAGTGACAATGCTAAAGAATATTTTTCCATTGAGCTTACTTCCTTCTTAACCTCACAAGGTATTTTACATGAGTGTACTTGTCCTCACACACCACATCAAAATGGCATCGCCGAGAGGAAGAATAAACATTTCATTGAAACTACATGCTCTCTAGTGTTGAATAAAAATGTGTACACCATTTGGGAGATGTAGTTCTCCCTACATAGTTTTTTTAATAAATAGAATTTCTTCTTCCTCTCTTGAAAATCAAATTCCTCACTCCACTATTGATCCAAATGATCCCTTATTTTTTGCGCAAAATGTAAAGAAAAGGTTAAAATACATAAAAATCATAATAACAATAACACAAAAATAACCTAAATTTTAGACTTCCATGAAAGTTGCAAATCTGACAAAAATCACAACCTAAACCCTAACAGAGGAAATGAGTGGTCAAAATAAGGGTTTTGTTTAACCTAAAACACTTAGGAACGGCCAGATCGGTTAGAAAACTCACCCTTGCACAGCAACTATGTCATCGGAACGAGTGGTTTTGTAAGGGATAAATAGTTAATCTCACTGTAATCACACACACTCACTCTCCCAGATAGAGAGTGATAAGAGCGGGAAGTGAAAAAGTGAGACTTAAGAGCACCGAAGAAATTTATGATAGCATTTTATTGCTGGAAGAAATGAGCCCCTGTAATTTTATCTAATTATTCTTTCTCCTACTTCCCTTAACCTTTTAGATAATTTAACTGGGTCGGGTCGGATCAATAATTTTCATAAATGTGAATGAAATATTGAGTTTTAATATAAAAATATATAAATAAATATAGTGCAAATTTGTTCTGAGTGTTGACTAGGTCTGGTGAAGAAAAGAAAAGAAGAAATTAAAAAAAATGTTGGGATGAATTTATCTGTAAGAATTTTAAAAAATAAATTAAAATTAGTTATCTTGACAAATTTTCTCTACTTTAATTAAAACTAATCTGAAAATGATTAACATGGTCTTTTGAGATCTTTAATTAATAAGCTATAGTATACTTAAATATATGCTCTTTAAAAGTTTGTTTGGTAAAGAAAAACTAAAAAATCAAATAATTTTTAGTTAATTACTCCACGTATAAGTTAAAATTAAAAAAAAATATTAAACATTTGTTTCCAGAAGTTAAGTTTTAACTTAAAAACTGATAATGTAATTAAACATATAAAACAATAACAAATCATTTTTTTAACTATTTTTCAGCACACACAATGTGTGTGATTGCAAATTTGAATTCTCTATCGTCATTATTCAATGTTTTCTTTTAATATTTATTATTTGTAAAAGAGAATAGAATTTAATTTATTTAAAGAGTTCATAGAATTTTGTTAGTCATTAACATATAGATTCAACTCATAATATAGACTAACATTTGAAATCGATTGAAAAAAAATATAAAATTTAATGATTAATTAAATTTCACAATATAAATTTTAATAATTAATTAAATTTCACAAAATAATAAATAATATTTTAAATTTAATTCAATAATAATGACTTAATATATATAATAAGAAATGTTTTTATCTTAATTAATAATAAATTACACATAAATAAATAAATAAAAGTTATAATCCAACTTTTTTTTTCCATTTTTGTTCTTCTTTAATTTTGTCAATTTTGTAGTATACATTATTTTGTGAAAAAAAAAGGAAAGAAAAGTGCATTGTTTTACCATGGAAATTTCACAAGCAAGTCAAGTTATATCTAGAATCTTTTCATAGTTTCTCCTCTCTTATGAGGAATTGTTCATCAATGAAGCTAACATAGTTTGTGACGGAGATTAACTAGATGATTAATCTGGAAGGGTTTGCATTGTTTTGTTTCACAAATCTTATAAAAATATGTATAATTTTAATTTATTCTTTGATTTGTTTAATTGTTAGAAGTAGCATGGCTTAAATAAGAGTGGTGATGGTGATGATACAAATGGAAAGTGCTATGTTCCTAGTTACAAGCATAATTTCTTTAAGATTGTCGAGTCTTTCATTTTATGGAGAAATAAGAATTACTATCAAAAGTGAAAAACATTTATCATTACATGTTCGGCTCGGCTATATAAGACCGAAATCATCAAACAGCATTTACCTAAGATCGATTTTATTGATTAAACATAACTTATATAATAATTTTTTTTATAGATAGATTTTTTTTGTCGTGTACCATTAGTGAATTTTATCTTCTATAAAAAAATTTAACTTTTTAAGTTAACTATATCATCTCTTAGTCGTTAGTATAAAAATTCAATAAAACTACTAAAAATCTTTAAAAAAATAATAAAATATAAGAAAAAATATAAATTTTAAATTAGATAATAGTAATTAAGATTAAGAGGATAACAGATAACTAATTAAGAATAAACTCTCATTGTTAAAAAAAACACAACCTCTAATTTAAGACCATTTAAACTTTTAAAAAAATTAAAAAATCAAATACTCTTTTAGTTAATTAATTCATGTATAAATTAAAATTAAGAATTTTGAAAAACTAAAGTAAACAATGTTTCATGAAGTCAAACATACTTTTAAACATATAGAACACCAATACAAAAGAGAACCTTTTTGATCGCATACTTGAGTTATCCGTCATCATTATCCATTGTATTTTTTAATATTTATTATTTATTCTATTTTTATTTCAGTTCTAGTATATGTTTGAGTTATCTGTCATCATTATCCATTGTTTATTCTATTTTTTTATTATCCATATCATTATCCATTGTATTTTTTAATATTTATTATTTATTCTATTTTTATTTCAGTTCTAGTATATATTTGAGTTATCTGTCATCATTATCCATTGTTTATTCTATTTTTTAATATCCATTGAGTTCTAGTGTTGTGTGTATGTTGTTCATTTATTGATATATAATTTTATAGAAACTTATATGAAAAAGATATAATTATTTATAAATTAATTAAAATAAACTTCTTAAAAATTTAAATAAATTTTTCTATAAAAAGTTATTTTCAACAAGTATTAATGGAAAAAATATTAAAAGTGGTAAAAAAATACCTAAAAAATAGTATAAAATTTAAATACCATAAAATATCAGAGAAAAATATGTAACAATTATTCCTTAGGTGAGACTTTTGTGTCCAAATAACAGATGAAGTAATATATTAATATTTTCCATTTGTAAAAGAATCCTTTGTCAATAAAAATTACGAAGTTTGATCAATTTAGTTAACGGTGTTAAATTTATAAAAAAAATATTAATCTTAAATAGCTATTATAATTATTGAAAATTATCATTCCACTTTTTTAATTGAGTAATGAAAAAGTTATCACTCTTAAAAAAACCTTAAAAATATAAATTTGATAAGGTAATGAATAAAGAAAAAAAATATAATATTTATATGAAAAGTATAAAATTGTTTTTGTAAAATTTGTAGATGATTATTATTTTATTATATTTTTTTATGTAACTCAGTACTCAACCCAACTTATCATTATATACAATTAAAGTATATTGAGTCTTCATCATATTTCTTACATCTAACTATTTAGTTTTATTAATACAATTTAATCTTACACATAGTCTACTAAATCCTAAGCTAATCCAAGCTAATTAGTAAGGAATTATAAATGTAATTATTTTGTTTGAGTAATGTGAAAAAGTATTTTGACATAAATTGTGATGTTTTAATTATTAATTACTATATAAATAATATAAATTTAATGTAATACATATATATATAATGTATATTTCAAAATGCATGATAGTATATTGGTGGAAACAAGTCATGTTCTATGTTATAGAACTAGTTGTTAGTAACCTATGAGTCACTGATTTTCTATGTCAATCAATTATGTTCTCTCATATAGCCAATTTAAAATGCATAATAATTGATAAAAAGTAAATTCTAGTAAAAAAAAGCATCTAAATTTAAACAACATACAAAATAAAAACAACCACTCACAAGTACAAAACAAACACTAAAATAATTTTAAAAAAAAGGAAAAGAAGTTTAAAAACTTACCTTGAATTTGGCATGTCGATCTTCGCGTGCACTTAGATTTCACTCTAATGAGTTTAATTTTTGCTTAGAAAAAAGTTTTATATAAAACAAAAGAAAATTTGAAAACTGATTTATTCAGTGTGGAACTTCAAAATACTTTTAATTAGATTGAAAACTGATTTATTCAATGTGGAACTTCAAAATACTTTTAATTGGCTTGAAAACCACACCATGACATTATACTGTTTGCAAAAAGATGTTATCAAAAGCAATTTCAAAGAAGTAGGATTCATTAGTGTGTGAACTCTCCAATGTTTTCTTCAATGCCACTCGGAAAGTTGTATTTTTAAAACCCTTAGTTGCTCTATGTATATTTATAAATCTAACCTACTATGCAAAAGTGTATTCTTAGCATCAATGCCTTAGATCTCCATTGTATGCACCTTACATATAACAAAACATGAATTGTGACAATTTTTATAATAATTTAAGCAAATTTTATGTAATCATTTTATGTTAAGTAATAGATGTTATTAATGGAAAAGAATGGGGTTATATTCTTGGAAAGTTGAGTTTGTATTTCTAATAATTGATTATCAAATTGTTGATAAAGACTTGTTAAGAAGTTAATTTTAACTCTAACTCAATTTTATAAAATCGACTTTATAAGGTGGATTTTTCATCCACTTATATACTATGAAATGTCTTCTATTCGATGTGGGATCTCTAACAAGACTGATAATATCCACCTACAGAATATTTTTCGATGCTTAAGTCAACCAGAGTTAGATAAATTATTTTTTTTCAAATTGATTTGTTAATAAATTAAAAAAATTGGTTTAAGTCTTTTGAAATATATTTATTTATGTTTTTCTTTTAATATTACGTTGTATTTTCTAACGAATGTGGGTGTCAGAGATCATAAATTACCTAAAAATATTATCAAATTAAATATACAAGCGAGGTCTAAACCTCATCTTATATGTTAGTTTTATGAGTCCAAGTTAAACTTAAAATTTGATTTCTAAGATTATATTAAATATTATCAAGTGTCTATTCTAACGAGGTTTGTTGAACTTATTTTGTCACCTATTATCGAACTTCATTTATTCTCACACCCAATATGTTCAATTCTTGGTGTGAGGGTGTGTTGAGATTTTACATCGATTAGAGATATGACTAAATTACAATATGCAAATAAGGTCTAAATCTCTTCTTATAAGTCAATTTTTTTGAGGTTGGGTTTGACTGAAAAATCTCACTCTCATAAGATTATATCAAAGTTTGTTGGTGTTTATCCTAACAATAATTGTTGGGCCTATTATGAATAGGCTTCAATTTAATTGACAAATGCAGTGTACTTAATCTCATAAGATTTAACATGTTAATCTTAGTACATAATAAGTCCATGAGCTATGAGGGAGGACATTTATGTGTGTACATCCTCTTATGAGCTATCAGAGTGAACATTTATGTGTGTGTATAATTAGTTTTATTTTTTTAATCAAAAGTTATATACATTATAATCAATAGTGCATTCAACTAATCCAACTTGCTAGGAAAAACTTTAAACTATCACACAACTCCTTACTAGGAAAATCTTTAAACTATCACACAACTCCATGCTTTTAACTAATAACTCCTTACTAAAAGTTGGAAAACATCAATTTCTTTTCTAATATGCACATGCTAAGTTCAATTGATGCATTGTTGATGTGGGACTTCCTGTTTAAGTTGGAAAACATCAATTTCTTTTCTAATATGCACATGCTAAGTTCAATTGATGCATTGTTGATGTGTGACTTCATGTTTAAGTTATGAGTAGTTAAATTCAATACTTGAAAAACCTTTAATCAATTCTTTAAAAAAAATCGGTTTGTTTAGAAATATATAATCAAGTTCATGCACTTCCTTATATCTTTTTCTCCTTGTCTTTTTTTTATCAATGAAATAGTCTTTTGTACCATGTCGTTTTCATGAATTCCTACCAGTAATCTTTTTATTTGAGGTCATGTAAAAACCAAAATAATGTTTAGAATTTCTTTCGATTCTCGTATACTAATTTGAGCAATCTCCTTCATGATATACTCAATATCAAAACCTCCTCCTTATAAGAATATTATGAAAATGATGATATAGATTTCAACTTCATGATAAAGATTTATTCAAATGAGGGACATGAAATGAAAAACATTTGTAGTTGAATCAATGATATTTGTTACTAATACTTAAATAAATTTTTGTTGGACATATTGTCACTTACTATTAATTTTTTATCATATTATCCACAAATATTTAGTTTTGTGCTTGAAATGTGCAACCCTCAATGTGATCAGAGCTCTGATCAGAGTTCTGGTTGCTACATTTATCCATGGGTGAAGTTATTGATCCCTTACAAGATCTTTGTTCACCTTCCATGTTAGTTCATCAGATAATCCATCATTGAATAGAGTTTGCTCTCTCATTACACAACGAGAGACAATTTTTTGGTGATCAATTCAAGGCAATGATTGCTACTAGCAAATGAGGTTATAAAAACAATGCTACCATCTATGGCAGAGGTAGTGGATATGCAAGACGAAGCTATGGAGGAGGATATGCTTCCAAAATTTGCAGCCATTGTAGAAAGACACAATTAATATTAGGATCCTTTTATAACTCTAGTATTCATATCCTTTAATACATCAACTAAAGATATAGTCAAATTATTAGTATATAAATTTAAATTTCACATTGAAAACAAATTTTGTAGTATCAAGTTAAGCCTACATCCAGATTCTAATCCTTGACGTGATAGAGTATGGTGAAGATCCCACAATGATACTCCTTACGATTTTTCTTAATCCCACAATGATCCCACATTGTTTAAAAAAATTTCATACATTTTAAAACCTTGTTATAATGGACCCCTTACCTATTTAACATTGTCAACTCCATGTGTATGCTTGAACCATGTTAAAATTGCACTAAATATATAATGAGAAAAGAACAAATGCATAAAAATTTTATTACATCATTTCCAATATTTTTTATAACTTTTAGTATAATGAAGGGTTACTTTAAGGAGTTAGTTCAACACATTCGCAATTCTCCTATTACTTGGTAGATATTTTAGACTCCATTGTTTCGTGGATCAGTGATGATTTGATATTGTAAAACTAATTGATGAACATATATTTATTCACATTCAATAGCCTTAATAATAGATTATTGGACTATAATAATAAATAAATTTACTGTTTTAATTAATATTATTGATTTATTTGGACCTTTATTATTATTTATGTTAATTTTGTATTTTTAACCTAAGTTTCTTCTTTTGGATCAAAACAGGAAACAAATCGGAAATAAAGATTTAGAGAATTAGGTCTACAAATATCTCAAAAAAATGCAAATTTTTGCAATATCTCTCACAACAATATGGGAATCAATCACAATCAATGCACAAATGAAGAAAATTGGAAACAATATATTTGAAAGAAAAGCAAGAATAAAATCTGAGACTATTTGGGAATGAAGATATATGTTTCTGATAATTGTAAAACAATATCATAAGGCATATTTTTAATCTGATTTTTGGGATCGCGTTTTACAGGAGCAAACACATTCTAGACCTAGTTTTATTTTCTTCTTTATAATCCTTTTGTTTTGCCTTCGCATGGAAGGCTAAACCTTTTTTGTTGTTTCCTTTGTAATTCCCCATAGAGTGATGAGGTTTTGGTCAATAAAAGTTTCGATTTTTAATTTTATATAGCAGTTGTTTTAATAGTCTAATCTCCTGGTAAACTGGTTTTTGTGAGAGGTTGTACTTGAACGCATGATTAAGAGTCTTCCTTATCTATCTTAAACTTTTGTTTCTTAGTTAGTTTACATTGTTCTAATTAATTTCTTGGGTGCATGATTCAAGAGAGAGGAGATAAGCAATCTTATGGAGTATATGCATGGAACAAAGTGGGTATTGATTAAACCAGTAGTCGCATGTTTTACTGGTGAGTTTCAATTAAATTAGATTGACGCATGTTCAGTTTGGTTTAACTCTGTTGGAGGATTGAAAAATGATTAATCTTTGGAGAACCTGTGAAGAATTCAATTATAGAAGAACTTGGGGATCAACCATCTTTTATTTGTTATTTTAATCACTTTTATATTTTCTGCACAACTATCTCAACCCCATTTTTATTATTATTGTTATTGCTAATTTTTATTGTTTGCAGATAGATTCTAAACACGGATATACTAATTTCACTATTATATTCGTTGGGAGACTACTTGAGATCATCTGACCATAATTATACTATCATCTCGCTAGCGTTATACGGGTCTACGCTGGAATCATATTTAACTTGACTGCTAAACAACAACCATCACTGACTGAAGAGGTTATAGTCCAATGGGAGGTGAAAGATGTGTCTCAAATTTGCTCAACATAGCTAAAAGATAAACGGATAAGCAATGTGGTTCGTCACTCTTCACAATCATAATGATGTTAGTCACTTACCTCATATTGCTTAAAAAGGACCATTTGAAATCTGAGACATAAAAAAAAAAAAACTAAAGACCCAACCATCAAATAATGATGTAGAAATCAATGCACATTAAAGTGCAATATGATATCCAAATGAGGGGATCAAGCATTTCCATTACATTGAGCTAACAAAATGGATCTCATAATGGGATGGTAGTTTGGGGGGTAAGGGAATCATACATTTAAAGTTATTCCTCACTAGTACTCCACCCCTCAAAGAAAAGTTATTTCCCTCCTCCTTTTTCTGTGTTACTCTAGTGTGTACATTTTTTCTTTTTCTTTTCGAGATGTGGGTATGTTACAAGGAAAAAGAAAAGGAAAAGTTGATTACATGAATGAGGACCAAAGCGTATGAGAGAAAAAATAAGTGTGCTAATGAAGTGTTTCGGGTAGTGAAATGAGAAAAAATCGATAATAAAAAGAGTGCTAATATATATATATATATATATATATATATATACATATATATATATATAAATAATTTATTGATATACCTACCTTTATTCAATATACAAATATATAAATAATAATATAAAATTCAATTAAATGAGATGCAATCGTATAACTTGGATGTTTATTTCCGTATACATATCCCTTATTTATTTTGAATATATTTTGATTATTTTAGTCCAAGCCCAAAAATACATAAATATAGATCAATCCTACAGGAAGTACTCACTCAATTCTTATACTTATGAATATACTTATAATTCCTTTGCTCTTACTAATTTAAGCGACGGTGAATCTTCTGTAGGTGAATCTTCAACAAACTCGATAATGATTCTCAGAGTCACAAATTTCCTTGATAGACAAACCATTTTTCCACCTTGGGAGAGTCGCATTTCTTTCTAGAATAAAAAAGCAATATTACTTTATATGTCTACCCGTATTCAAAATATATGAAAATAAGTATAACAATATAAAATTCAATCATCAAATAAGATGCAACCACATAACTCGAATATTTATTCACATATATAGTAATAATTGATAATCAATCAGATATCTTATTTATTTTGAATATCTCTACTAGGCCCCAAAAGACTTATACTCATATATTGTATGTTTTCTCTAGCTCTTACTAACTTGAGTGTTGGAGAATTTTCTGCAGATGAATCTTCTCTTGAACTTCATTAACAACTCAACGATCAACCTTTGGAGGTATAAACCCGACTTCCTAAGAATAACACTTTTCCACCTTGGGAGAGTCACACTCCTTTCCAATAAGAACATTTGGCACCTACCTTGGTAAAAAAATTTCTAAATCACAAAGTTGTATGGTTTTTACTAAAATTCAAACTATCATATTGACTTCATCCAATTTTGAGATGGACCTATCATTTTTAATAAAAAAATCAAATAATTTCTTGTCAAGTCATTTGAAAATAAACTAACATCATAATAACCAGAAGTCACTTGAAAATAAACAATCATCACATCAAATCATAGCAGAACAAATTCGTTTGAAAATAATCATCATCATAATCCAAAGTTGTTTTAAAATAAACAACCATAACATTGGATCACAGTACCAATTCATTTAAAAATGTGAATATCATCATAATCCAAATTCATTTGAAAATAAATGAACATCACATTGGATCACAGTACAAATTTGTTTGAAGGTAAGCAACCATCATCATAATCCAAAGTTGTTTGAAAATAAACAAGTATCACATCATGCCATAGTACAAAGTCATTTGAAAATAAACAATCATCATATTGAATCATAATACAAATTCATTTGAAAATAAGTGACTATCATTATAATCTAAAATTGTTTGAAAATAAACAACCATCACATTTAATCATAGTACACATTCATTTTAAAATAAACGACCATCATCATAATCCATATTTGTTTAAATATAAACAATCATCACATCGAATCATTAGTACAAATTCGTTTGAAAATAAGTGACCATCAAAGTAATTTGAATTCGTTTGAAAATAAACGACCATCACGTCGGATCAAAGTATTACGAAGTCACAACAATCTTATGCCTACAAGTCGTTTGAAAATAAACTACCTTCTCATCCAATGATATTTAAAAACAATCTTGATCAAAGTAATCCATTGAATATTTAAAAACTTAGTTGTTGAACATGAATGCAAATTGAAAAGGAAGAAACAATCAAAACATTTTAAATGCTTCACACAGGAACACTTAGATGTCGTGTATTAGGACAACGTGACATAAAAATTGAAACATCACCCATCAAAAGATGAAACGTCTTGAAGGGGTAAAAAAAAATCATCATTAATATTGAAAACTCCTTACTATTTCACATTGGGAGATACACACATTTCTCTAGAATATGTTCTCTCAACAACATTTATCTTCGCTCAACACATTAAAGTGAGATTTTATGGTGCTCCTTGCTTTAATTTTGCTCAGCGCCAAATTTCTTGTGGTCATCGTAAACTTCCTATGTTGACTCAAATTCTCTTAGCAACTTTTGACTTCTTTTACTGCATCAAAATCATGTAAGCATATGTTAAGAAATTCAAGCAACTTTTATATTTTCAAACATTCTAAATTTCTAAGCTGGTAATAATTATGTTTTGCAAAAAAATAATTAAATTTGTACAAATTAAGTGTTTAAATAAAATATAATACAAGTATTTTTGATACTTATTGGTCATTTTTAACATACTTAACAATCTATTTTCGAAATCACAACTTGACTTGAAAAACAAATTACATTTCTCATATAGAGAGATTTGTGTTCTTTTTCAATAAGAATAATTGAAATAAATATTTTTTTATTTTAAACTTTAAATATTATTTTGTTATATATATATATACTAATTTTAAATACATTTAAGATAAATAAATTTATAATATTTTTATTTAATATTTTTTTTAAAGTTTTCAAAACTAAACAAAAAAAATACATTTTTATTATAGATAGATATTTTTCTATTTTTAAAATTAATATTCTTTAAAAATATTTCAGTGTATATATATTTCTAAATTTCTAATTTTTTTTATTAAATTAATTATACTTTATTTTATTTAATATTAATGATTATTTAAAAAACATTGGATGTTGGCAATCATTATAAAAAAGGATATGACTTGAAAAATAAGGAAATGTGTATATAAATAATAAGGGTAATTGATGTAATTAGCTGCATATTAAAAAAATAAACAAATATTTAACATTTTTCTAAAATATATTTTTAATTATTAAAATTATGGTTGAATCTTTAACCCATAATTTTTTTTAAATATTATTTAAAAAAATTCATTTCTTCTTTTTCTTATTAATTAGTGACATCATTTTGACATGAAAAAAGTACTTTAAACATTTATTTAATGATAAAGAAAAGATAAACAAAATGATAAGATAAGAACGAGATAAACATTAATTTCATCCCATATTTGGTAGATACTATAAGAATGAGTAGATAATAATATATTATGAAATGATAATAGTCACAGTTATAGATAATGGTAATGATAGTGATGATTACACTAAGATTGTAGTAACAGTTATGGTTATGATGAAAATGGTAATGATTAAAACAATAATTGATGTTGACTGATATGATAATGATTAAAACATTAATTTTGTTTTTTTATAATCGTTTCTACATTTTATTATCTGTTATAATAATAATTTTTTTAATTATAAATATTTTCTTATCATCATAAAGTGGTATGGCTTGTGTTTCCTTCGTACTCTTATGTCCTTTATTACTGAAGAGGAGTCCTATCATTTTGTGTGTTTATGATATACAATATTAACCATTCTAACATAGTTGTGAACTGAATTCGTTCATGAATGTATCTTTATCTATTTCCAACTCTTTCATTTATTTCAAAAAATATTTAAAAGTAATATTTATTTCAACAACTATTGTCTCCTGCAAAATAAAATTGATTAAGTAGTTCTTATAAAAAAAAATTAAGTGTAAAGTTATCAACAAACAGATTCTAAAGATATAATAAATCTTAAGTTTAATTTAATTTTATAAAATTAATTCGAAATTTGTACTCACATATGTCACCTATATCTTTATTTTCAGTTGATATAAGATTCAAACAAACACCTAATTTAATTTATAGCATAATATTTATATTATTGATAATAGAAAAACATGATAATATTTCACAAAACATTTATTTATTAAATTAAATATATTTTTTTAATTATAAAATATAATGTTTTCTTAGAAGAAAATTAAGTTGAATGATACCATCTCAGTAGGAAATTATGCAAAATTATTTAAGGTAAAGTGTTGGTAAATTCATATTTGTGAATTGATGTACTTTGGAAAAAGAAATACAGAGAGAGAAAAAAAAGACGTAAAATTAATAAAAAAAAAGCTTAACTCCATTAATAACATAAATAAATAATCTCATACTTGAAGATCTTTTTAGGAAAATAAAGCAAAACTTGCGTAAAGGGGTGTAATCTTAGGCCATCCTGATGAAGAACACCACATCACATGCAAGAGCTGAAAAACTTCTGAAACAACTGGTGTTGATGTCTAAGACATTAAATATTTACTTCTTTTTCATTAAACTCATAGAAAAGATTAACAATTAAAAGACAATATATTTCACTTCCTGTATATTTTTCTTAGAAAAAATAAATTATGAAGAAAAAAACAATACAGGAAACATTCTGGTTCTTCGATAAATGAGATGTGATGCACATGAATTTCTTGGAAGGAGCAGCCTCCACCAATTGTAGGATCAATTTATGGAAGCAACATCTTCAAAACTTGGATAAAACAATTTCTCGCATTAACTCTTTAGGGGCTGCACAGAGAATAAATGAGATCAGAGAATTAACTTTACACCTAATTAAACTGCTATGCCGTAATTAGAATAGTATATAACTGAGTTAATCTTTACCTAACAAACTACTAAGTTAAACAAAAATTCATTTATTCTTTTTCATTTTCAAGTGGTGCTGGCCGATAGTGAATATTTGTGGTTGAGGTAATTTTTGTGGTGTTTTTCATTTTTTTAAAACCATAAAACAAAACAAACAAAAAATGTGCAAAATGAAGTTAAATCTCAGAAAAAAATATCTTCTCAATATGAAATGTCGAATACAACGAATATTTCCATCAACTTAATGTAGAATACAACGAATATTTTCGTCAACTCTTTCATATATGTTCAAATGATGGAACAACTCTTTTAACCATCGAGAGATATGAGATGCAGGTGCACCTAGTGTTATTTAAAAATGTAAAATTATTTAAAAAAAAATAAAAATTAAAACTGATTTTTTACAATTATTGTGGAGTTGCAAGGAAAGGTACTGTGGTGATAGTAGTGGTGGTGGAAGAATTTGTCCCTTATTTCTAATCTATATGAAGTATAGGCTTTGGGAAAAGAATAATAATTTGATTTTTAATCGATAGGGGTCATGGATTGGATTTTTAATTCTTTAGGGGCTGCACAGAGAATAAATGAGATCAGAGCATTAACTTTACACCTAATGCATCTATTAAACTGAACTATTACACCTAATTAAATTGCTATACCGTAATTAGAATAGTATATAACTGAGTTAATCTTTACCTTACAAACTAGTGAAAACAAAAGTCCATTTACGTATTTATATATAAGGAAATTGATCTTATATGAAAATAATCATGCCTTCTCCTAAACTCTATACTTTTTTTAATACGTTTCTAAGTATGGTGGAGAGTGTGATATCTTCTTTTTCATTTTTAAGTGGTGGTAACTCGTTGTGAACGCTTGTGGTTGATATAAGTTTTGCAGTGTTTTTATCGATTGTGGTTTTGTTTGCTTTTATTTTTTATTTTTTTGGAAACCACAAAACAAAAGAAAACAACAATATGCAAAAATGAAGTTAAAACTAAAAAAAAAAAATATTCTCATTAGGGAATGTCGAATACAACGAATATTCCTGCCAACTCTTTTATACATGTTCAAATGATAGAACTACTCTCTTAACGAAAGGGAGGTATGAGATGCATGGTGCACTTGGTGTTATTTAAAATGTTATTTAAAATGTGAAACCATGTTTCATTTAAAGTTATTTTAAATTTTAAAAAGATTAAAACAGATTTTTTACAATTATTATGAAATTATTATGGAGGTGAAGTAGGGGTGGCCATGGATTGGATTTTTCAAAATCCAATATAGATCTAATCCAAATCCAAATAAATAGATTGGATTTAAAATCCATATCCATTTTAACTAGATCAAATTTAAATAGATTTTTTAAAAATCCATTTAAAGTGGATTAAATCTAGATTCAATCCATTTTGTTAATTAGATTAAATTCACTTTGTCAATTACATTAAATCTAGTTTGATATGGATACAAACTAACTTGGCTCGAACTGCGCCTAAGCCGACTTAATCTCAATGCGGACCAACTCAGTTCAACATCGACCCGGGCTTGGACGACTCAACATCAGCCCGAGCCCAGACGAATCAACATCGACCCGGGCCCAGACTACTCAACATCGGCCCGGGCCCGGACGACTCGACATTGGACCGGGCACGAATGACTCGACATCGACTAGTACCCGGATGACTCAACATCGGCCCGGGCTTGGAAGACTCGACATCGGCCTTGACCTGGACGACTCGACAACGACCCTGGCCCAGACGACTCGACATCTGCCCTGGCCCAGACGACTCGACATCGACCTCGGCCTGGACAACTCAACATTGGCCTGGGCCGGACGACTTGACATCGGCCCGAGCCCAGACGACTCAACAATGGCCAAGCCTGAATGATTAGACATTGGCTCGAGTCTGTTCGACTCACATGGGCCCGGGCCCGCTTGGCTTGACATGAGTCCGGGCTCGCTCGACTCGACATTAGACAGGGCCCAATTGACTTGACCTCGACATCGGGCCGAGCCCGGACAACTCGACATCGGCCCAAACCCGGACGACTCGACATCGACCCGGACCCACTATGCTCGACATTAGCCAGGGCCCATTCGACTCGACATAGACACAGGCCCGCTCCACTCGACATCGGCCCGAGCCTGTTCGGCTCGACACCGGTCCACGCACGGGAGACTCGACATTGGCTTGGGCCCTCTCGGCTCGACATTGGTCAAGGCCCAATCGACTCGACTTCGGCCCGGGAGACTCGACATCGGTTTGTGCCCGTTCGGCTCGACATCGGCCAGGGCCCAATCGCCTTGACAACGACCCGTGTTTGCTCCACTCAACATTGACTCGGGCCTGTTCGGCTCGACATCGGCTCGGGCTTGCTCAACTAGACATTGACCTGGGCCCGTTCGTCTCGACATCGACCCAGGTCCGGACGGCTCGACATCGGCCCTGACACGAGAGAGTCAACATTGTTTCGGGCCCGCTCGGCTCGACATTGGCCCGAGCCCAATCGGCTCGACTTCGGCCCGGGACACTCGACTTCGGCCCAATCCACTTGACATCAGCCAGGGCCCAATCGCCTTGACATCAACCCTGGTTCGCTCCACTCGACAACGACCTGTGCCCGTTCAGTTCTAAATCGGCCTGAGCCTGGGAGATTCGACATTGGCTCAAGCCCAGACGACTCGACATTGGCCCGGGCCCAAATGACTTGACACCAGCTTGGGCCCGGGAGACTCGACATTGACCCGGGCCTGTTCGGCAAGACATCGACCCGAGATTGCTCAGCTCGACATTGATTTGGGCCTGTTTGGCTAGTCATTGGCTCGAGCTCGGTTGGCTCGATATTGGCCCGCGCCCAATCGACTCGACATCAGCCCAGGCCCGGGCTACTCGACATTGACTCGGGCCTGTTCGGCTCGACACCAGCCCAGGCTTGCTCAACACGACATTAGCTTGGGCCCGTTCGGCTTGACATTGACCCGGGCACGGGAGACACGACATTGGATCGAGCCCGCTCGGCTCGACATTGGCCCGGGCCATATCGGCTCGACTTCAGCCCGGGAGACTCGACATCAGCTTGTGCCTGTTCGGCTTGACATGGGCCCGGGCCCGTTCGGTTCTACATCGGCCCCGGCCTGAGAGATTCGACATTGGCACGGGCCCGATCGGCTCGATATTGGCCCGGGTCCAATCGACTCGACATCGACCCAGGCCCAGGAGACTCGACATTTACTTGGGGTCGTTCGACTCGACATCGACCCGAGCCCAATCGACTCGACATCAACCAAGACTGAGAGACTCGATATTAACTCAGGCTCGTTCGACTCGACATCGGCCATAGCCTGGTCGGCTCGATATCGGCCCGCGACCAATCATCTCGACATCGGCCCAAGCCCGGGAGACTCGACATTGACTCGGGCCAGTTCAGCTTGACATCGGCCCGGGCTTGCTCAACACGACATTGTCCTGGGCCCGGACGACTCGACATCGACCCGGACCTGCTTTGCTCGACATTATTTAGGACCCATTCGACTCGACATAGACACAAGTCCGCTTCACTCAACATCGGCCCGAGCTCGTTTGGCTCGACATTAGCTCGGGCCCGTTCAGCTCGATATTGGCCCGGGACCAATCGACTCAACATTGACCCAGGCCCAAGAGACTCAACATTGACTCAGGCCCGTTCGGCTCGACATCGGCCCGGGCTTGCTCAACTCGCAATTAGCCCGGGCCCAATCGACTTGACATCGGCTTGGGTCCGGGAGACTCGACAATGACCTAGACCCGTTAGGCAACACATCGGTCCGGGATATCTCAACTCGACATTGACCTGGGCCCGTTTGGCTCGACATTGGCCCAGTCCCGGACGACTCGACATTGGCTTGAGACCAATCAACTCGACATCGGCCCAGGCCTGGAAGACTCGACATTGACCCGGGCCTGTTCGGCTCGACATTGACTCGGGCCCGTTCGGCTCGACATCGACCGTGGCCCGGACGACTCGACATTAGCCCGGGTCCGCTCTGCTCCACATTAGCCACAGTCCATTCGACTCGACATAGACACAGGCCCGCTCCAGTCCACATCGGCTCGAGCCCGGCTCGACATCGGCCCAGGCACGCGAGAGTCGACATTAGCTCAGGCACGCTCGGCTCGACATTTGCCCGAGTCCAATCGACTCGACTTCAGCCCGGGAGACTCGACATTGGCTCGGGCCCGTCGGCTCGATATTGGCCCGGGACCACTCCCTCGACATTGACCTAAGTCCGGGAGACTCAACATTGAGTCGGGCCCGTTTGGCTCGACATCGGCCCAGGCTTGCTCAACTAGACATTGGCTTGGGCCTAATCGACATGACATCGGCCCGGGCCCAATCGACTTGACATCGGCCTAGGCCTGGGAGACTTAACATTGACCTGGGTCCGTTTGCAAGACATCGGCACAGGATTGCTCAACTCGACATTGACCTGGGCCCGTTTGGCTTGACATTGGCTCAGGCTCGATCGGCTCGATATTGGCCCGAGACCAATCAACTCGACATCGGCCCAAGCCCGAAAGACTCGACATTGACTCAGGCCCGTTCGGCTCGACATAGGCCCGAGCTTACTCAACTCGACATTGGCTTGGGCCCGTTTGGCTCGACATCAGCCCAGGCCCGAACGACTCAACATCGGCCTGGGCCCGCTCTGCTCAACATTAGCCAGGGCCCATTCGACTCGACATAGACACATACCCGCTCCACTCGACACCGGCCCGAGCCCGTTCGGCTCGACATCGGCTCAGGCCTGGATGACTCAACATCGGAATGGGCCCGCTCTGCTCGACATTAGCCAAGGCCCATTCGACTCGACATAGACACAGGCTCGCTCCACTCGACATCGGCCCGTGCACATTCGGCTCGACATTGCCTGAGCTCCATCGACTCGACTTCGGCCCGGGAGACTCGATATCGGTCTGTGCCTGTTCCTCTTGACATTGGCCAGGGCCCAATCGCCTTGACATCGACCTAGGTCCGCTCCACTCGATAATGCCCCGAACCCATTCGGTTTTACATCTGCCTGAGCCTAGGAGATTGGACATTGGCTCGGGCCCGGTTGGCTCAACATTGGCCCGGGCCCAAATGACTTGACATCGGCCTGGCCCGGGAGACTCGACATTGACCTGGGCCCGTTTGACAAGACATCGGCCCGAGATTGCTCAGCTCGATATTGATCTGGGCCCGTTTGTCTCGTCATTGGCTCAGGCCCGGTCGGCTTGATATTGGTCTGGGCCCAATCGACTCGACATCGACCCAGGCCCGGAAGACTCGACATTGACTCGAGACCATTCAGCTCGACATCGGTTTGGGCTTGCTCTGCTCGACATTGAACCTGGCCCAATCGACTTGACATCGACCCAAGCCTGCTCTAATCGACATCAGCCCGGGCACAAGAGACTCGACAATGGCTCGGGCCCGCTCGGCTCGACATTGGCCTGGGCCCAATCGGCTCGACTTCGGCCCGGGAGACTCGACATTGGCCTGTGCCCGGGAGACTCGACATCGGCCAGGGCCCAATCGACTTGACATCGACTCGCGTCCGCTCCACTCGACATCGACCCGAGCCCGTTCGGTTCTACATATGCCCGGGCCTGGGAGATTCGACATTGGCTCGGGCCCGGACAACTCGACATTGGCCCAGGCCCAATCGACTCGACATCATCTTGGGCCCGGGAGACTTGACATTGACTCGGGCCCGTTCGACAAGACATCAGCCCGGGATTGCTCAGCTCGACATTGACCTAGGCCCGTTTGGCTCGACATTGGCTTGGGCCCGGTCTGCTCGATATTGGCCCGGATCCAATCGACTCGACATCGACCCAGGCCCGGGAAACTCGACATTGACTCGAGCTCGTTCGGCTCGACATTAGCCCGGGCCCAATCGACTTAACATCGACCCAGGCCCGGGAGACTCGACATTGACTCGGGCTCGTTCGGCTTGATATTGACTCGAGCTCGTTCGGCTCGACATCGGCCCGGCCTTGCTCAACTCGACATCGGCCTGGGCCCGTTCGGCTTGACATCAGCCCAGGCTCGAGAGACTCGACATTGGCTCGGGCCTGCTCGGCTCGATATTGGCTCGACATTGGCCCAAGCCCAATCGACTTGACATCGACCCTGGCACGGGAGACTTGACATAGGTCCGGACCCGTTCAACTCGACATTGACCTGGGCTCTTTTGGCTTGACATCGACCCGAGCTTGTTCGGCTCAACGTTGGCCTGGCTCGTTCGGCTCGACATTGGCTCGGGTTTGCTCAGCTCGACATTGGCCCGGGCCAGCTCGACTCGAAATCTGTCTGGGCCCACTCGGCTCGACATTGACCCGGATCCGCTCGGCTCGACATTGGCTAGATTGTCTTGACTTAACTTGGATCGGGCCAAGTCAAAATCCATCCCAAAATGCAATTTGGATAATTCAAAAATGTATCCAATCCATATCCAATTAAATGGATTGGATTTAAAATCCAAAAATATGGATTTGGATTTGAAATAAATCCATTTAAATGAATTAAAACTAATATGGATATGAATAATTATGGATGAGATTTTGTAATTTGGATTTTTTTTCTTACTTATGTGCAAGGAAAGTTCGGGTGGTGATAGTAGTGATGGTGGAAGTATTTGTTCCATATTTCTATTCTATACGAATTATAGGCTTGTGAAAAGAATATTAATTTGATTTCTAATGGATATTAAATTCAAATTTCTTGTAAAGTTTAAAAAAATGAACGCTCATGTAAATAATATTACTTACCTAAACTATTGAGATCTTATTGTAATTTTCTCTATATAGCTTTTATATTACTCAAATAAACAAAAATTAAGAATTTTGAATTTTAGAGTGCAAATGAATAACTAAAAATAGAGTTGAGGGATAAAAAAAAGGTTCCGTGAAAAGAGAAAAAGAAGATTGTACCTTCTAGGCCGGTGAAAAGATTAAACTGACCAATAGCTTGCCTTAGGAACATTTCTACTCCACCCACAGTTGTTGCTCCTGCACCATCTGCTTCCTTCAGTAATCTTGTTCTTCTTGGTGTATATACAGCATCAAACACTAACCAGTAATCTTCCAAAGTTCCCTTCAAGAAGACACAAGCAACAATAACTAAACTCACATCAAACATTTTTTTAAGGACACAACTAAGAGTGCATTCCTTGAATGCTTGTGCTACATTTCTTTATTAGAAGTGAAGTTTCATTTTCATAACTTATGTTAACTTTTAATGAAAACTTTAGTCAAGCAGATCAATATAACGAGGTTTCAATTCTGAATAGAAAATAACACTAAAAATCTGCATCTGTGTTTTTGTCCTAATTTATTTGAATAAAGAGTGTAGAACCTCTGCCACCGGAATTCTGTCAGTATTTGGATGCATTCCTACAGGTGTTGCATTTGCAAGAATTGCCCCTTTCTCTGGCTGAAAGTTGACCAACTCTTTGTAGGGCTGAGCCTCACCAGATACAGCACAGGCAAGAGATTTTGCTCTGTCTTTTTAAACAAATTAGAGAATAAGAAAACATTTGTCAATGCAAAATTGATAAGAATAACATACAGAATAACATAATAAAAGCCCTTGACCAAAAAAAAAATGAAGAAACTCCAGGACAGAGGAAAAACAATTCACTGTGTTGAAGTTTGGTATGAGATAAATTCTAAGGAGCATAGTATTAAGAAGTAGAAGTATAACTCAATCTTATAAAACTGACTCATAAGATCTAACCAACACTGATTAGGATAGACTCTAAATAACTTTGATATTATATTAACAAGTGAGATTTCTAATACATATATTATATGAAATATCCTTATGTGGGATTTCTAATACATAGTTCATATTAAAACATAGCTCAATAGCATGATTGTATGCCACAATAAACCCAAAAACTCTAAAATATTTCTTCACCAAATTGGTCTTGCTGTGAATTTCTCAGACCGGGCCAAGAATCAGGAACACAACAATAGCAAACATAGCCCCTAGATCTAGTGCAATTAACTGTTAACTTCGTGAAAAATCAGTGCATGCAACATCAAGGTATCAAACTTGATTGATCAAAGGAAAATTAAATTTATTATACACAATATATCCCTTATTTCTTTACCAAAATCAATGTCAAATATTACTAGACGAGCTCCTCTGCTTTTAGCACCAAATGCCAGTGCTTTCCCTGCACCTCCCGCACCAACTAGCACAAACAATCGACCCGCGAGGGGTGAACCTAAAGATGCTCCACCATCATTGCAACCATGTTCTGACAAAAAATTTATTCAAGGAATCGGTAAAATAGTATCAGTAAATTGAAGGAATTGAAAAAGTTTACAAGACTTAGATCAATCTATTTATATCCTTGTCAAAAAAAATCTCAAATCAAATAACAGCATATGTAATTTTCTCGTAGAATTTTAAAAAACTGAAATAAGCATAACAGTGGAGGAGATTTACCAATGAGTGCATCCTCAATTGCAGCAATTGCAGCCTCACAATCTGTATTATAACCAACCAGCTTCCCATCTCCTGGTCTCCTTATGATAGTATTAACAGCTCCTATAGACTGGTGGAACATGAAATGAAACAATTTGATCATGCATTACTAAATATTCATTACATGGAAGAACAACCGCATCATAATAAGTCCATTTCAATGGAGCACCATTAGCTTCAACTAACAGCATACGTTACAACATTAATTTTCTTTGAACTAATTTAGACAGACTAATCTTTCAGAATAACATCAGAGTCCAACTCTTACAGAAAAATACATAAAAACTATCAGTTAATGCATGGAAGACATACTTTCCAATTATGTTTATATTCCCCACCAAAACATTTGGTCATGTGTTGGAGATCACGTTAACTAAGATAAAGACATTTCATAGTATATAAGTGGATGTAAATTTTACCTTATAAGTCGTTTTATAAAGTTGAGTTAAACTTGAAATACACTTTTTTTTTAACATCATGGAATCAAGTTACTGGGAAATAATGCATTGATGAGTGCATAATAAACTGAAGGAATAGGTAAGAAAGAACAAACATAATATATATGTCAGCCCAGGTGTTCCAGTGAGCAAGATTATCTTGAGGCAAAACCTTGAGACGTTGACCATGGAAAAAATTGAGTGACTTGAGCCAAAGTTTTTTAGTTTATATCTTAGAAGAGAGAAGAAGTACTATGGAAATACATGTTCAGCCATGATCTTGGTAAAAGACCAGCACCATGGAACATTTCCATATGTTGAACGAAAGAATAAAACCTGAGCAAGTGGATGGAGTTCATCGCAGAACCTTAGAACTTCTTCCTTATAGGGAATTCCAACACTGCACTACAAAAGTAGATGAGAATTTTCCAAATAAGAAGCGATAACAAAACTATTAAACACAATCATTCATGTTAACCGCAAAGTGAAATATATGATTCCAAGTTGTAAGTGGATTAATACCAACATGTGACATACCTAAAACCACTAAAATCAGGGCTTGGATAGGTGCTAAAGAATTCTTTAAGATCGTCAACAAACATGGGGACATAGATTCCATTGTAGTTTACATGTCTGAAGGAAGGATTATGCAATATAGGGCCTTTGCTGTGGCTAACTGGTTTTGAGATGAGCCCAAAAACTTTAGTATCTTCATTTACACGCTCCAATTTATAGGCTTCCTTGAGACTTTCAAGAGAAGGCATACCAGGGATTGGATTTCCTGCCAATGATCCATAGACAAAGAACCCACCAAATTTTGGACTTAGAAGGTGGCTTATCAGTCCTCTTTCTCCAACAGAATAAGCAATCAATGGTACCTGCAGATTCTTACCAGATCAGGAAAACATTATAAAATACAAACAGAGAATGAGAAAATTAATTTTACTATAACACAAAAAGATTGAAAAGATCTGAACAGAAGAGTCTTGGTTGTCAGGTTTCCATCTTTTTACATTAGAAACATCCTTCTTTACAAAAATCATTCAATTCCACACTTAAAGAAACCAAGAAAACAAGATTCAGAAAAAAGAAAGAAAAAAACTCATGCCTGACAATGGGGAAACAAGCTAAATATTCTCATAACTTCTGTTATATCAACTGCATGTGTAACAAGTTTTATGATATCTGATCCAGTTGCTTGCATGAGTGCAACAAGTTGAAGGAGTTCTTCTTGCGTAGGGGTGATGTCATCCACATAGCAAGAAACAATTATTTTTCCATGACTGTTATGATTTCTCCTATGTTCAACCAAGGTAGGAAGACAAGAAGCTTCCTGAACAGCCATACAGTGTAAGTAAAGGAGACATTACATGTATATATACAGTTAACTGTCAATGATAAGCACCCAAGTGGGATGTTACTCTCTACATGCCATGGCCAATCTAAAATGCACACGTGATAGGCTTATTTCAAAGATATCATGATGCAATGGGTGCTATATATTTACAAATGTATTCAAGTTCTTATAACATAATAAATATATAACTGCAATTATATGGATGACAATTAAAATTACATTTATTAGATATAATAAACTTTTATAAATCATTCTCATAATAAAATTTGTGCTTCACAATGTTGTAGATCTCACATCGACTAGAGATAATGACATTTCATAGTATATAAGTAAGTACAAACCTCACATCATAGACCGGTTTTATAAGATTAAGTTAGACTTAAATAATATGGTATCAAAGTCATTTAGATCTATCTTAACAAGAGTTTGTTGGTTTTATTAAGCCACCAGCTATCAAACCCCCCTTAAATATATAGTGTCATGCATGAGTTGGAGGGTCTCAACGTGAGGAAAAGTGATAAAAGATAAAGGACATTTTATAATATATAACTGGTACAAACCAACACTTATAAGCGGATTTTATAAGGTTATCAATCTCAAAAAGCTCTATCACGTTCATATAACTTCTTCAATTTCCCGTAGAAAACAATATCCAATGCAGAAAAAACTATACCTTCAGCTCAACCTCTATGAAATCAGCCCCCAATTCCACAGCTAATTGCAATGCTTCCAATCGCATGATCTCATCGCCTTTGTGCAAACTACCTCCCCATGTTGGCCTTCAAACAAGTAAACAGAACAAACACGTTGAATGCAAAAGATTAAGAGTGTGAAAGAAAGATACAGACACTTGACCTTACAAGCAAAGAGTAAGATCTGAAAGCAGGATAAGTTTGTAGTAAAGTTAAAAAATTGACTATGAAAATAGATGATAATCCTATCATACTAAAACAAAATTATTAAAAGAAACATCTGAAGTGAGATGAATGACCTGTGAGCAATAAGCAAGGGTAGTGGCTTATTTTGGAGGATGATTTTGAGGTGAAGAAGAGGGTGGAAGTTGGTGATGCAGTCCAACCAAACCTCCACAGCATCAGCACCTTCTGTCTTTGCATGTTTCATGTCATTCAAAATCTGCTCAACAGATACAGATTGTTGTTGAGTTGTGATTGGAGCACAAATGTTGCATACTTGGTTAGCACTACCCATTTGTTTAGATTTCTGAAACAAGTCAAGAACAAGAACTACACAGGAGATTAATTTGTTAAGAGAAGCAAAATGAAGAACAAGATCTCTCAGTGAGGTAAGTAGTTATCTCAAGCTGACAGGGCTCCACCTGTATTAGATAGAAGTTATGATTTTAAAACTAAATCTGCTTCAACTACCTCTTTCAGTCTTTCACAAGTCACAGGTTTTAAACCAATCAGATGAAACTTGTTAAATAATAATATTACTATTTCATTTATCCTATTATTCTGTTAACTAAATTTTTAAATTTTTAAAATATTAAATAATATAACTTATTTTTTAACATCATTTTAAAAGTATACAGAAGTAATTTAAAGTTTGAAAGTGTAATAAAGACATTAAAAAATGTAAGTTAATTTACTAAAAAGTTTGGCCTGGAATATTTATTTGAAATAAAAAACTGCTTTTAATGTAAAAAATTATTTTGTAATACTATCATCTAGAGTTTTATGGAATAGGCACTCACAATAAAAAAATTGGGTGAATAATATTTATTTGAAAAAAAACTGCTTTTAATGTAAAAATATATTTTGTAGTACTGTCACCTAGAGTTTTATTTAAAAATCAAGGTCTTACATTTATAGTCATGCTAACATTCTTCAAATGTAAAAATTATAAGATTCAAATCTTAAATTTATGACCCCTCCAATAGAGATGTTTTAATAAATTCTTATACCTTAACTAGCCATTACTTTTTCATATAGTTCCTCTTAAAAGTTTTATTTTGGTTCCTATAGTTTATTGATATCCTTTGAGTAATGAATTGTAAACATATTCTTATATTTTCATTAACTGTTCTGTTTGGACCAAAAAAATAATGGGAGTTATGTTTGCATTTTGGGAACTAATTCAAATTAGAACTGTGCACAAAATAGTACTTTTAAATAAATAAATATATATATATAGTAATAAATTGTGTTAGATTCAATTTATTAGTGTATATAATTTCTAATTCAAATTTAGTAATCACAACTTTTTTTAAATTAATTATATTTGTATGAATAATTGAGATCTTTAAT
Organism: Phaseolus vulgaris; assembly: GCF_051622355.1. Taxonomy (NCBI): domain Eukaryota; kingdom Viridiplantae; phylum Streptophyta; class Magnoliopsida; order Fabales; family Fabaceae; genus Phaseolus; species Phaseolus vulgaris. Next base: position 27,224,711 of record NC_143503.1, read on the forward strand.
ATAACTAAATTTTAAAAAAAAAATCAATCACATCAATCTAATCTACTGTAAACTTTTATATTACTTTTTATTCAAAATTATTTATTTTCTCACATCCAGTTTCACTCTATTTTTTTTTTCTTTCCATTCTCACTTCTAATCTAAACACGAATAAATATATGACAATATTTTCACCATATTAATTTTTTTTTCCTTAAACATAATAATTTATAAAAAAATCCAACATCACACAAGATTTGGATTTATATGTAAAAGAATGAGTGAGCTACTTCAAGTTAGGTTTTTGAATGCATCACTTTTTGACTTTGTTGTTGTACTGAATGAGATTTGTCAATTCCCATATTTTGACTTTAGTCACAAACGTGTTTGGGTTGGCAATATGGTTAAGACAGTAGTTGGGAGAGAGTTGTTAATTTTTGACACTTAAACATTAATTACATTTTTTATTACTAAAATTCATTAAAAATATGAAATTTGATAATTTTTGGTTACCTAGTACTTATCAGTCATAAAATCTTAATACTCACAATTAGAAGTAACTGTGCATATTCCATACCAAAATTTTAATTAGAATTATGACGACCTACTTAAATTTTTTTATTATTAAACAATTATTTATGAGTCATAAATAATTATTATATTATTATACTACTAATCCGATTATAAAGAAAAAATCTATAAATACAGACTTTTTAGGAAATACAATGTATTATATTTTATACTCTTAAATTTGCATCCTTTGCGTCGTACATAGTATTTTAAGTGTGCCTTTCATTTTTATCATACACTTAAATTTTTATACTCTTAAATTTGCATCCTTTGCGTCGTACATAGTATTTTAAGTGTGCCTTTCATTTTTATCATACACTTAAATTTGCATACTTTGTGTCGCACTTATTATTATTATTGACTTAAATATCAAATAATATTTTACTTAAATATCAAATAGTCTTTTTAAATGTGCTTTCCATTTTTGTCTAGAGACTTTTTAAGTGTGTCTTCCATTTTTGGCTAGAGACCAACTACGGCACATATTATATCAGTGTATTTTTATTTACTTAAATAGCAAAGAGTCTTTATTAGATCTGTCTCCCATTTTTGTCTAGAAACCACTGAAAACGAATTTGTGAAATAATACACAACTCTTCAAATCATTTAAATAAGTATTGTGTTTTGGTATTTAAATTCATCCCAAATCATCTATTAATATAATAAATTATTAATTTTTATTTATTATTTATGTGTGTCGTAAAAGATACCAATGGAAAAAGACAACATATATTAAGTTGTTTACTATTTCTTTTTTGCTTTAATATCTTTTCTTCTTTTAATTTAAGTTTTTATTCAATTTATTTACATGAATTATTTAATAAAAATACAATATAAATATGGAAAACTATATCAAAATGGAAAAGAAAAAGAATAATAGTTTTTAAATTTTATATTAAATTTTAGTTTTTAGTATATCTTATCCAAATCAAACCTAATTTGCTAGTAATCAAGTTAGTTTAATTTGATGAAAAGATGTCATTTACTTGTGACTGTAGATAAATGGGATGGATAATGGTATGCTTTACAACTCGTCCAGTTAGATCCAAATTCTTGGAGGTGGGTATAGGATCCTATAGGATATGGCAAAAATTTACATTAAATTCGTCGTAATCAAACATTTATAATGGATCAATTTAAAATAGACTCATAAAGAAGTCATGTTCGAGTAAATTGGCAGCAAAAAAAAAGTGATACAAATTTTAAAATTATGAGGTTAACATCCATTGAATACAAGAGTACAACGCTACAATGGTGAAATTCTCGATGTCTTTCCACACAGCACAATAATTCGATATTATCATACTCTATAGAATTTGCATCTGAAAGAACCAAATCTTCGTTTATCAAAATACTATCTCAATAGCCAAGTCGATATAGTTCATTTGGTAAAGAAACATTACCCAGTCGATGACAGAAGCGCTTGCAGACATTAAAGCAACGTTTGAATAATGTTAATGCTTCCCCTCCATCAGTAATACAACTATGAACTTATCAAGCTTTTATACGGACCACAAATGAACCTGCTCAATGATGTAGAAAAGGAGATTGTCAGAGCAACTCATGCAGAGAAGACAAATTTTTAAACATACTTGTATTTGGGTTTAGAGGGCAATAGGAGATAAAATCAGAGATATAAGAATGAGAATGGGAATGCATTCTTATTCAAGATAATTATTATATATATGTCCTAGGCTAGCGACTATTACCCATGAGTACTAAATGCATTTTATCTTGTGATACAAGGATGTACTATTTTCTAAGTATCATTATTCCCAACAATTAAAGTTCATCACTTCACAACTAAACTTCAAACAAACAATTTATAACTGCATTGTTGACTCAAAACCAAGGAATTTACGTACTGCAATAGTTTTTCTTTTTGCTGAGTGCAATGTTAATAGTTTGCCATAATTAAATATAGCAAAAGAAGCAGATAAGACAATTAAAGCATCATTACCCTATATTAAGACTGATTATACTAAGATACGTAAACCTGCAACAGTGACATTTAGGGCTTATAAACACAGCTGGATAATGTTTATATTCTACATGTATGGGGACAAACAATCTTGTTTAAATTGTTCTAAATTAACAAACACAGGTTAATAAAAATAGATATTAACATATTTTTTTCTAGAAACAATGCAAAAATTAAGCTTCTTAAACTGAGGCAATAACTGCAGTATTTCCACTTTATCATCAGCACTATATAATAATTTTATCCCATAGCATGAAGATCTCAAAAGTACAGATCATAATAAATACATAGTAAATAACAGGATTATCATCAATCAGGCCCTTAATAGACTAAAACTTTAAACAAAAATTCAGACTTGCTTCTGTTGCTCGATGGTGACCTTGGTACACAGCAAAGCTATAGTCTTATGACCAAGTGAATAGCAAATTCTAATCATAGAAGCAAGTACATGAGCCTCTCAAGTCCCCAGTGCATATAGGGGCCCTTTGTTTGAGCTGTTTTGAAGGGCAAGGGTTATCCTTTAATTCAAAGATGAGTTTAAAAATTTGTAATAATTATGCAAGTTTTTCTGCAGCTAATCAGTCAATGATGAAGGGCTTGTATATGATATATTTTTGTTAACGCATAGAAATTAGAATGTAATTAAAAACAAATATACATACAAACTTGCTCTACTTCGCCCAACATAATTTGATCAAGAAAACTACAGCCAAAATCTAACATGATACTTGAAAAAGTAAGGATGCTCTCGCACTCCTAAACTTCACACTCTTGGCCATTAAATATCAACTAGACTGGAAACCATTTAAAGTTTTTTTTCCAAACTGATCAAATTATTAACACGTTTATTTTGCAACAATATTAGATAATCACAGTTACCAATCCTAACTAGCCACGTGGAATTTCCAACCCCAAAATTGCTATATAGGATAGCAGAATGACTACTATATACTAAACTCTTATTTTTAGGATAAATAATCTATATCAATATGCTACACATACAAGTTTAAATGTAAAAGTTTGCATAACATTAAAAACATATTCATTATTAATAATAATAAAAAGAATCGTAATCGTCCAAAAATCCAGTCAAGACACCAAAAAAACGGGCAAAGAACAGTCTACACATAGAGCAGAGTAGGGACTGGTCAGAAAAACAAAGATAAGGTCGGAAAAAGTCTGACTTGGCTGGAAACTATGCAAATAGCAGTGAGTGGAATGGGTTTTGTCCAAACAGTGGGCAGGGAATCATAATTCCATATGCTGAACATGAAACAAGGGTCCAATTTTCAAACCCTTTGGCCGAATGAAAGTGATCAAAATTGTGAGATTTCCCCCTAAGCATACATCAAAAGATGCAACAAGAGTGAGGGAAAAGGAATTTTTAACCCCTTGTTATAGGCTATGTATGTGACTTCTGCTAATAAAAACTCTCCGCACTCTGAAAAATATAGAAGCCAGAACACAACACTGAATCAATATAGCATCGTGATTACACACGATTGAGAACTATGGATAACCTTTACCCAACTAAGAAGGACAAATAACTTGTGCATCCAAAAACATTCGTAAAGAAAATGAACACTTCTCTATCCCTAAAAGTACTTCTCTAATATGAGTTAGAGAAAAAAAGAGACGGAGAAATACACACATGCAGGAAGGTTTGATATATCCGCAGAAACTGCACAAGGAATTCCCAAGTTGGAAAGAGCTCCTCTAATGATCCCGCATGGGAAATAAAGATGCATGCTCATTGCTTGTGCAGCCTTGTTTTCAGCCGTAGGTGAAGTACTATCTTCAACCGGAGTATCAGTGGATGGATCAACTGACATGCGTGCAAGCCAGCGAAATTTATTATCTTGCAACACAAATGTACCCTGCAACAGAACCAAATACATCCCAATCAAAAACTACATAATAATAATAATAATAAATATACACTCCCACATGATTCAATTCCGAACTCACCCTATGGTTTGTCTTCAAGTTGTCTATCTGTTTCTTAAATAGCTCAGACCAAAAATCCTTGCAGATGAACTTGATTGCTTCCAGATGATCCGTGAACCGAGGCCGCTCCATGGTATACCTATCAACAAACCAAATTTTCACAGATTAACTAAAAATTCAAAATAATTCCCTCAGAAACCCACAACGGAGAATTCTTACATTACATACAAAAACAATACAGAGCTAACCTACCCTAAATTATCACAACCATCCAGTGATGTCCAAGGTTTGCCAAATAAGGTATACAATAAACCTAGATATTATCTAAGAAATTTAGCTTAGTTTGATTTAAGGGATTATTCGTGGAATTGCGTAAACTCTCTAAAATCAGTGGTACTAGGGTGTTTTTTTAGCACAGATCTCCGTAGAGAAATTGAAATCGAAATGAAGGTACAGAGATCGTATAAAATAGGAATTTGATGATGTTATTAGGGGCTGGAAACAACCTTTCAGAGAGCTGGTGACCGACCTGATATCCAATGGCCTCGATCCTGCGTGCAGCGAGTTCGGGCTTGTTGGCGTAGAATCGATTGCAATAACACGCCACCATCTCCGTCAATAAGCTATCAACGCAACTCTCTGATACTTCCCGAACCATTCTCTCGCTTTCTCTCTAACACGCACTCGCTTACAATGAAAAACGAAAGAATCAGAATCACTACACACTCTGAATCTGATTAGTCCTACTCGTCGTTCTTGCTTCCCCTTGCCTCACCCCGATCCACACCAACACATCTGAATTGAAACTAGGGAATTACTTCCTGCACCACCATTTTTATTCCGCACACGCACAATTTAAATGTAATGACTAAATTGCCCCGTGTGTTTATCCCTCGTGCACCCCATTTTTATTTGGCACCCCGAAATTGAATGAAATGACCAAATTACCCCGTATGTTCATCCCTCCTGCACCCCATTACTAGTCTCACCGCCACAATCACAGTAGCTCATAGTGCACTTAGAAGAAGAAAAACAACAAAATTTTATGGCAATTGCTTCCTGCACCCAACATTTTTAAACCTACACCTAACAAAATTTTAAAATTCTGAAAATACCCTTTATTTCAAAATTGAAAATAATGCATTTTGGAAAAATAGATCCGGAAGAGATTATTGTATTCTAAATATAAAAATCCAGAAACAAAAATCAAAATCCTATTTCGGATAAAAAAAATCCATAAGAGATTATTGAGTTCAAAAAAGGGATCCAAAATGTAATTTTATATATACCCATTTTTTTTATGGTATTTTCTTCTTTTCACCTATAATTGGGTGCAGTTTTCCAAGACATGAAATATGGAAAACTCTTTATGGTGTGTTCTGAAATATTTGTTTAGGGTTTATTCTAGAAAACAAGTTTGAGAATGTATTATTATACATATTTTAGAAAACTTATTCAGGAAAGTCCTTTTGAAAATGTATTTAATTAATTTTATAAAGTTTGTTCTTAAAAAAATTGGTAATCTCAAAGTCACTTTAAAAAAGGGTAAAATAGTCTTTTCAAAACTTGTGAGAGTAAGTTCAGATTGAGGGGTATAAGAAGCAATTGCCTTGAAATTACTGTATTTAAATAGCCTTAATTCTATGGCAATTTCTTCCTCATCGTATATTTTGGATGTGCATCCAATAAAACTTTTAAAATCTTATTTTATTCTTGTCTTCTTTGTTATGAAAAAAAATGTGCAAAAGAGTTTGGTGTCCGTTTGAAGTACAAAGGAGGTGTAGTTGGTGTGGTGGTGAAGGAAATGTTTCATTTTTAACTCCGATTGACATTGTTTCATCTTCGTTTTCGCACATTCATCTTTCATTTCACATATTTTTGAGCTCAGATGTTCACAGATAATGATATCTGGAAGTCTGGATATTGACTTAAGGATGCATAAGTCCATAATGCATTGCTAGTAACTTCAGATATACAAATCCATAAGTAAAATAGATTTTCAGTTTAAGCTTCTAAACGCACAATCGAGTAAGTGAAATTTCAGGTTTGAGTTTGAGTTTTGGATATGAATATCCTAGATGGTTATATGTGTTTCGGATTTCTACATTTGGAAGAGTTTTTTTGTGCATATGGAGATTAATATCCACAAGGTAACTTATATGTTTTTTTTTTCAGCATTGTTAATGGATACAATAGACTCATACATCTGCGACGTGTTTCCTTCTCCGGTGCTTTCACTCTCTGTCGCCGCTGAAGTCCCTCAAAAACGCTGCCTGAATGTTGTCTTCCTTGTCTGTATTTAAGGGTTTCGTCTCTGCCTCAATGAAAAAAACAATGAACGGTGCTTGGTTGCTAGGTTGTGTGCACTTAAATGTAACCCTAATTTTCATTTTATTAAGGGTGCTTTGATTTTTTCACACGAACATGTTGGGTACGAGTCCAAAATGATATAGTGTAAGGAGAATATAAATAACCATATATCATACTTTGATCTGAGGTCCATCATCAAGGTAATTCGGTAAAGATTATTGTTTCATGCACCTAATCACAATAAGGAAAACACAAAGTTACACTCGAGGGTTTTAAAATTAAAAATAAGTTTTGACTTTCCTTCTTTTTTATTCGTGTGCACTGTTTTGCTGGTTGGGGTTCTCATTTCTCTTTCGTCTTGCCTGCGTTTTCTGAATCCACCATGTTTGCTTGGTTCTTTGCACTTGTATATGATGGTTCATGATTTCTTTTTTATTGATTTTTGACATCCATTTCAGGTGCATTCCATTATTGGAGAAAGGTAAGATCAATTTTTTTAACTTTCCAAAAATATATTTCCAAATTATACATATTAGTTATGTTTATGAAAGTTCATTTTGGAAAATATAATATGAGAATACATTACGTACTCCTAAATCTAAAAATTATGCGCCTAATTCCATTCCAAATTATGCTCCTAATTCCATTAATACATTTTGGAATCCTAAATTCAAAAATAAAAGAAACTCCAATATTACCTTTTTCAACAAAGGTATTACCCTAAAAATGGATGTTTAAAAACACTAGAAAATACCAATGAACCACAACACAATAGTGTAAATAATCAATCAAACACAATGTATTCAAAAAATGTATTAAAAAAATTTAGTGAAAAAAAAACTAAAAATAAGCTTATGCAAATGAAAGAAAAAGGAAATTCAAAACAAAAACCCTAAAAAGTTAATTTTGTCCTTATATGATTGAAGGCAAATCAATTCATACGGACTAGGAAGCAATAGCATTTGGCCGATTATTGCTCATTGCACTATCATAGTCTTACATCATTCTTTAAAGTCCTTACAAAAAGTTTTAATTTCAGAGATATTTTAAAAATATATAATCATGATTAATTTTTAATTATTTTAAGTTAGTCATTCTAAAACATCCTATAATAATTTTATTATTATAAAATAACATTTTAAAAATAAGTTAATATATATTTCGAAATATTCATTTCAAAATCATAAAATTTTGCACCAATTTTTCTCCATAGGCTTATATTGTAGCATGCATGTCACAATATTAGATAAAGCCATGGGAACAGAATTGTACAAAACATCTTCATAAGCCCTGTCATAAAGAAGTAGGTCCTTCGTTTGCAAAATTTCATAAATATATTATTTCTCGGTATATCTTAAATCATAAATTATAAATCCTAAATTATAAATTCTAAAATATAAACCTTAAAATATTCATTACACAACATTGTCCAATAAACTCTTACTTCGTCCTCAATTTTAGTTAAGCTGGAAAATTTTCATATAAGCTATTTTACATGTTTGGTGGTTAAAACATTGTAAAATATTATCCATTTTTTTTAAGAAATAATATATTATGAAAAAAAAGTCTTATAATATATTATGAAAACTATTTTTTGTAATGGAAAAATTAATTTCAAAAACTTTTTTTTATTTTCAGAAAAACTCATACAAAATAAATGATTGAAAAGAGAAAATAAGGTACAAATAATTTAAAAAGTAATAGAGAAAAGGGTGGAAATGGAGGGAGTAGACTGAGTATTTTAAAATGTCCAAAAAGTGGGAGTTTGAAAGAAAAGGTGCAAAGCCCAGCCCAAGATTACCCATGTCTGAGGTTCCGAATCCAAAGAGAGGACACTTTCCTGCAGCCAACAATCACGGGTACTGCTATATATATCTTCTCTCATCACACTCTTCGCGTTCTCCGCCACCTTCTACCTCTTCTCTCCATTTTTTCTTCTGCGCCTTTGCACCTTCACAACACATCACAATGGCCACCAATGCACTCTCGGGGACATCACTCTCCATGCGATCTCTCACTTCTCAAACGCAGGTATCGTTTTCCTTCTCCTCTTCCTTATCAATTCTACCTGCTCTGCTCCGCGCTTCGTTCCCTTCCTGATCTGCTCCTTCCTTGCGGCAAAGTCCTCGATGCGTTTGTTTACATGTTTATTTTTTTTTTCTTTATAGGACGCGATTTGTGACCGACACTTCTGAATCTTAATTTTTTGTTTGTTGCTGTTTTTTTCACCGACTGATCACTGATTGCTAGTTCCACTATTTTTTTTTTTTCACTTCAATTTTTGTCTATTTTAACTGTGAAAGGCTTTTAGAAAAAATCAGAAGATTTTGGGGTTTCTCAAGTTACATGCCCAACAAGTGCATACTATTTTTTGTTATTTTTTTTTTCTGGTTGAATTAGTGAGAAGAGTTGGACAAAAAAATGATAATTTTGGACAAAATCGTGTGTTAGATTCTGCACATATGAATAATGGTAATTAAATTTGTTCACATGAAAAAAAAACTCCGAAAAAACACTTTAATGTCTTACAATTGGATTTTGTTGTTTTATTTTTTATTCATTAATTAATTCTTTAATGATCTTTGTATGGGTGATTTTGTTGAACAGGCCTTCACCTCACTTTCAGGCCAGAGATCTGGTTTGATTTCCAGCTTTGGGAGAAAGAATGTTTCTTTTAACTTCCAGCCGCGACAAATTCGCCTTCAAATTTCCTGTGCTGTAAGTAGCTACTGCTGTTTATGATTTGTTTATGATTTTTCATATTTTTGCGTTGGACTATTGTTTGCGTGGATATCAAAACACTGTATTTTAGACTTCTTAAGTCTATTGCTGATATGTTTTCTCTAGATCGGATTGTTCTTCATGAACTCTCTCTGTGAAGTAGGGTGCCTGAGAAATGATTGAGAAAAAATGTTATGTGAATGGTGAAATAGTATGCGTAAGTAAAACATGAGATTGGATTGTTCTTCATGAACTCTCTCTGTGAAGTAGGGTGCCTGAGAAATGATTGAGAAAAAATGTTATGTGAATGGTGAAATAGTATGCGTAAGTAAAACATGAGATTGCTCATCCTTATTTTAATTAATTACCGCTTGGCCTCAACTAACCATCCGTGTTCTGCTTGGCCTCAACTAACCATTCGTGTACCATTCGTGTTCTGCACCATATATTAGCATACATAAATTTTATGATTTGTAAGAGATGGTTTTAAATGAAGAAACACTAATCAACTACTACTTGGAGCTTTTACGGGGATATTACTGCAAATACCACAATTAACCATTTTATTATAATTTGAAAACGTAAATTACATAATGATCTGGTTTTTGGAATCTTGTGCTTTTATTAAGTTTGTGAAGGGCTTTACATGTAGGGAACTGTATGCTTGTTTGTTATGTGCACACCTTTAATTAATCCATATTCAACACCATTTGACAAATGTGATGCAATCAATGAAATAATATATTTTCTATCCCTCCTTCAATGTAAATAGATCCATTAAATCTTCTCTTGTTTGAGCTTTACCAGCGAGTGAAAACGAGCATATGATGAATGTAACAGACTTTAGCTTCTATCAAAAGGGCTAGAAAGCAAATTTTGCCGTGTTTGATTAGAATTTTTACCAAAACAGGCCATAAATGACTAGGACTTGCCTTCTCTCTTTGTCCGTGCGTGTATATGTATTTGTATATTTGTATTTATAATGTTTTCATACTTATGTAAACACCTTTGAGCAGGCTAAAGCAGATACAGTAGATAAGGTGTGCGAAATAGTAAAGAAGCAGTTGGCCGTGGCTGAAGGTGAAACTGTGACCGCAGAATCAACATTTCAAAAACTTGGAGCTGATTCCCTTGACACGGTAACGAGAAACGCCACGGAAACACTAAACATTTCAGTATAGTATCTACGATCTTATCTTACATATGCAGTGAATGATTGTGGATTTCGTTTAAATATTTGTAGGTTGAGATCGTGATGGCACTCGAGGAAGCATTTGGTATCGCCATTGAGGAAGAGAGCGCACAGACCATCACTACAGTTCAGCAAGCTGCTGATCTTATCGAAGATATCATTGACAAGAAGAGTTCTTAGAATAAACATGTACCAGAAGGTTTGAGTAAACATGAACTCATAGTCTCCGTACCGGTCAACGTTTATGGTGTGGGGCAATTTTGAGTCTAGAGTGTTTTAGTTGTGAACTGTTGTTGCGTGATAAAAAAAGTCTGAGAACAAAAACAAGTTAGTCCAACCTTTTGCTTCTGGATATTAGTTATATTGAGTCGTCTTTTTGCATTAAGTGGTTTCTGTCTGTGATATGTTAATTTTATCAGAGATAGATTATTTATGTTACTGACATTTTATGTTAATTTTATTTAGTTCTCAATTCTTGCTGGATTATTAAGATAATTAGGTTATTGCTAAAATTAGGAAAGGAACCTCAACAGCACAAGCGGAGAGAACTCCATATACGTTTAAAGTCATTTTCATTAAATAACAGAACAGTTGAGGTTCTAACAGATAAACATTTTTGTACATGATATTGCAATCTGCTGGCATAGTTATTTCATTTGCATAGTCCTGATACTGATGCAACATTAATTTAGCTAATGCTGATAACATCATTCCCAATCCGTGTCGAAGAAACCCGCATCTTTCATCTCGGAATAATACACGTTTTCCAAATGAAAATTTTCTTCCTGAAATTCCGAAGCAAAAACATGATTATTAACAAGGAAAGTTGTCTTTAAACACTAGCTAAATGTTTGAAAATAAACGGCACTAACCTGAAAAAAGTCTGTTTGGAATGTTGTAAACAAAAAAGGAAGGTAAAATGCATGGTAAAAGACAACTGCGACACGATACAACCTGTGAACAAAGAGTAAACAAGGCTTTAGACAATGTTGCCAAAGAAGGACAGCTCAAAACGGATCTCTTCTCAGTTAAATTAGGATCTAACCAGAAACCAAATGCAACACCATTTCCAGTGAGCCCACAAGCAAGTGTCGCAGCCGCATTAAAAATGAACATGACAGCAACATACTTGTAAAAGGCAATTTTTGCTGCATGAAAGGAAAGGAAAGGAAAGGAAATTAGGAAGCCAGAAAAAGTTAAAAAAACGCATGTTAAAAAAAACACTCACCAGGCAACGTTTCTCTCCATCCGGAATGGTACATGAACATTATGAAGCCATAAACAGCAGTGAGCAACAGCTTGTGTACAACCAACAAGTTCCACTTCACATGATTCGTATTTTCATTGCTGTCGACGAATAGTGGGATCCCAAATACAAAAAGATATATAGCCTAACAAGAAAAAAGGTGCAATCATTCTTCCATCAGACGATGCAGTGCCAAAGTAAAGCACAGATTTCGATAACAAAAAGGAAATCTGCATGCTTTTTTCATTTGGCGTGAAAAAAATAAGTTGATTTGGCAAGTGAGAGAGCACTAACGTGCTTTGTTATCTCCACCTAGCGTTGGTCACATTATAATAACATGATTTAACCAAGGACAATACTTTGTATTTTGGTAAAAACCCAAAGAAATACCTTCAACAGTATATCCAGGCCAACAACGAGCGTTGAGATACCAAAAGTCCGTTTCATTGCTTCTAAGCCACCTGCATGATTTCCTTGAAGTAAAAAAGCCACCAAGCTCACTTCCAAAAACAGCATTCCGGAAGTAGTAAACAAGGACAGCAAGTTCCATGACAACTCTCTTCTAGATGTGCACTCCCATGCCTGGAGTCATCAAAGATCAAATAAAACATATATTAAACCACTACTCTAGTCTCAAGTGAAGGTACAGAAAATCCTAGTAAACAAGAAATGAGCATTAGAAAAAGCAAATTCCAATTCGTATAGGAATTATGTCCTATCTGAAAAATCTTTTTAGGTTTCATTTTTCATATGTTTCCTATATTAGCGCTATTTTTGGTTTCCATACCCAGACACTATCCTTTTTACTCTAAACACATTCTAGTTGTCAAGCGTCTAATTTGATCACGTAAAATTGTTACAAAATAGAAATTGACAAGGTATCTTATAAATTTTCAGACAAAATGAAATAACCACAAATTTTGTATGTTTCTTTTTCAATTTTATGAGAACAATTTGTGACGGATTAATAACCCCTATGATATTTTTGACAGTTTCGTACCCCCAATTTCCATATTGTAACTAAAGCAATTAGGTTATAGCCATAAGAGCCGAAACATATAAATGCTAAATATACGGAATTAACCCAAATCCATAAAAAGTCATTTTAGCCCCTAGAGAAATAAACGGAAAATTGCTAGTTTTCTCAGAAAAATAAAAATAAAAAGATTCATACTAACATAACTTAAAATTGAACCAAAGAAACTAAAAGATTGAAAATAAATTGTTTATCTTTTGAGACTCTATTATATAGCAGTACTTGATTTGATCGTATAAATAACATACTCACTTCTCCTTCTTTTTTCTATTTTTATTAAAAATTACAGTTCGGGAATGAAAAATACAGCAAAAAATGACTTTGTTTCTCTTTATTTTGAAGCAACTTTCATCAATTAGCACTACTAAATGTAAACGTCAGGGGAAAAGAAAAAGTTACAATAAATTAATTTTTTAAGTGAATATAAGGAAAAATAATTTAAAATTAGCATAACTATAAATTAAAATTAGCATAACTATAAATTAAAGTCAAAGTAACTTCTCCAAAAGTTGAACATTAATTTATATTAACTTTTTATTCATTTATTTTTCGTAATAAGAACTCATGGCTTCTTCTATCCCTAGTCAAGGCACTCGTGTAAGTAAGTAGTACAATGAAATCCCACTCCTTAGGTATGACACTCAAATAACGAAACATTTCTGCAAACATTTGTTATACTCATGAACTAATTTTAAAGCTTAATTAACCGACTCTGCTACAAAATAAGTGAAAAAAAAAAAACGTTTCCCATGAAATCTCTTTATGGAAAATGGCATAGAAATTGGTAATTGACATATGAACAGAACAATCATTATACATGAATTAGAACGAACCTGGAGAAAGCACCAAGCGAGATTGAGAAGTGTGACGAGCCAGAGCGATGCGTTGTACGAAACGATGATGTAGGAGCGAGCAAGGGAGAGTTTGAGGAAGGTGTGTCTGGCTTGAAGTGTCAGGTACATGAGGAAAATGAAGGAGGGAATGATGAGAATGGCATTGTGCCAGAACCCGTGACATGCGAATAGCCAATCGTGGAACGCGTGGGTGGAACCGGTGGCTATCACGCCACGTGAGTCGGAGACTTGCGATATCACTGACTGTGGAACCATAGTGTCTGAAAGGGGAATTGCACGGGAGAAGAAAACCCTAATTTTCTGATTTCGACATGTAAATGGAGCTTCGCCTTCAATTTGTTACGTGGCCCACTGGTTCTAACCTCTTTGACCACTGAATCTGACTTCCGTGTCCTTAAGTTGTTTACTGTTACATAAATCTTCCGGAATTAAATTAATTGTATTTATCATCCAATTATTATAGAATGAATTTTATTATTTTAAAACGGTACATTATTAAATATGATTTATGTAATTAATTAATTTATAAGGTACATTATTAAATATTACATATTTTTTTAATGGAACTTTTGGAAGTAAAAATAGATGGAGAGAGATTTCACATATTGAGAATATTACGAGATAATAACAGTATAAAATTAATTAGTATAGTGTTTAATGTTAGAATAATAATTATGTCAGCTAAATTGAGAGTCATTATTTATTTATAGAGACTTTTGAATTGATTTTTTCTTCTTTATCTTTTATCATCAGAATAACATTATATTTAAATAATAAAATCACATATTTTATCATTCTACATTATTTATGAGTTTACAATAAATAAATAAAAAATATTATATCTAAATAAAAGATCTATCCATTAATATAATATTTCATTAATTTCTTCTTATCTCATACAACAAATAATATATGGTACAAAATTTTATTTATTTAGAAAAAAAAACTTGTTCTCTTTAAAAAATACTGAACTTAACGATATTAATTCCTTATCCAACTTTTTCACATTGATTTTGTGTCCGATCAACACCATATCGACACATAATCGATATGACTCGGACACAAGTAAAAAATACAAATAATAACTTTATACATAATTATAAATAGATAAATTTGGTAAAATAATATCTTTAAATTGTAAAATAAATTTATCATAATTATCTTAATAAGAATTTCAAAAGTTAAATTTGGTAAAAAAAAAAATTAAAAATTAAAAATAATAATTTTCAAATTAAAAAAATGAATCCTATATTATTTATAAAAACTTTGAATACGTGAAGTTGGGAAACCGTTACAAAATGGAAGCGTTCATGGCTGCATCGAGGTCACATACACCTCTCAAGTTTTCAACCCATAACGTGTCTGTATTTGGGAACAGATCCTCAACTCCCTCCACAATAGCAGGATACCACTCCAAGACCCTTCCACTACTCATTTCATTTTCCTCTGTCTCGCTTTTCTTCTAACAACAATCTTTCTAATACAAAATGCAAAATATATTAGGTTACGCCAAACAGATCCATGAATTCGGACACCAATTTTTCCACGTTCTTCCTATTTTGAAATAAATTCCTGTTTCAGACACAAAGCAAAGCAAGTTTTACCATAATTTTATAATCCATGTATGAGAATCTGATTATTTTCTTTATAGTGTTTCTTTATTTATTTTTACTTTTCTTGGATTCTAGATGGATCGGCGAAGGATGTATGAAAGGCAAAACAGCTCTTCCGGGACGCCGACGACGCCTTCCTCACCGGGGAACACGATAACGCCAGTGCACCGTCACTCGCGTGCAGGTTCCACCGGCTCTGCCATGACCGGTGTCCGAAGAGCACAGAACAATGCCACTAAAGCCGCCGCGCAGAGACTCGCACAGGTCATGTCGCACGACGATGATGAAGACGAGGACGACGTTCCTCTCGACTACTCCTCGATCACCGGCGCCGGAGGCATTGGCCTCGGCGGTGGAAGACCGATGCCAAGTCGTTCTCCCATGGTAACTTAATCAACTACCTTCACCGCTTCGGTTGCATATATTTACTCCTTTTAGAATTGAAGGTGATAGGAATTTGATGCTGTTGTTGTTGCTGTTCTATTAGGCAGTTCGGAGCGTTCAGGACCCAGCTTCGTCTGCAAGGTCCCGGTCACCGATGGTAATTTCGCTTCATGGTCTGATCGCAGTTCTTTATTTGAAATTTGTCTCCAGTCTTAGTTTCCGTGTTAAAATTGTTCTGTTTCTTTTAGTCTTTTCGCTCTGCTCAAGATCAAACTCCAGCTGTGAGATCACGTTCCCCTGCGGTAACTGGATTTTTCGTTGCAATGATGTATATAATATTGAAGGCTGCTTAATTGGAATAACACAAGTTGATAAACACTTTTAATTTTGTTTCTTCTAGTCAGTTCGCTCGACGCAAGATCATACACCATCTGCTAGATCTCGGTCCCCAGCGGTATTTAGCTTCTTTATCATGCCTACCATTTTTACTGGAAATACTTACACACAATCTCTGCAATTGACTAAATCTTGTTCAAAGTTATAAATTATCTGAGTTTTAGTCTTTGTATGATGAATTCTTCTTCAGACTCTATAATTTTTTAAGAAATCTTAAGATTAACAAAACAAAAAGTGTATTAGAATAGTGAAGATCTATAGTATCACTCATCAACTTAATTGGGTACAAGAGAGTGAAAGTGAAGTCTAAATGTAAGGATTTAAAGAGTGGTTATTGCACTAAAAATAATCTAACATGTTTTGGTAGTTGTTTTTTAGTCTACCAAGTTTGGTGGTTTAGTTGAACGTGTTTGAATAAGAAAAACAGAGTTTTTCAATTTAAGAACCAAATGGCATGCATTTGTATATTTATGTCTTTTAAAATATTTGTTATCGTTTTTCTATCATTCTTTTGAAATTAAAATATGTATTAATTTTTTCTAAAACATTCTTAATTAATTGAAATGCTTTTATAAAAAAATAGATATTTAAAATGAATGAGATATAGAGTTTTATTAGTCTAATTTGATAATATAAAGACCCAGTACTATTTAAAGCAATAATATCATTTTTTGATTAATTTATTGGTTTCAACTAATTTTCCTATATCACGTGAATTAGTTAAAATGTTTTTTGAATTAGTTGAATGGAGGGACTAATTTGTTAGTTTCGAATGATTGTTAATATGATAAAGTTGATGAAACTTTGATTTCGTGAATTTGCATTAGTCAGTTCGTGCTGCTCAAGAGCAGCCACAATCGTTGAGAGGCATATCTAGTGTTCGATCATCTGCCACTTTAAATGCTCTTCCTGCTGAGCAACCTCCACCTCGAACACCCACAATACTGAATAATGCAGAGCAACCACCTTCTGCTCGTTCAGCGCCAGGAAACCGAACCCTGGACTTTTCTCCCTCCACTCGCACTATGATATCGACACGGTCGACTCAACCCAGTAACGCGAACAATGATCAACCTCCCTCTGCTCGCTCAGTCTCGGGCCGTCCCAGTGGACTTTCTAAGGTGGTTCCCATGGTGCCCCCTAGTGTACCTATTACCCTCAGACCAGCCTCTTCTGTTGGTGTCCCACCATCTGAGCCTCTTATTGATGTTAGAAAAGACAGAAGGTATGCCGCTACTGCTGTTCTTTCTTTTATATTTCCTTTACAGAGAAACTATCAGACACTGTGGAGTCATAGAAACTGGTGCTTTCCACTACTGCAGCTCCCACATAAGAGAGAAAGACAAATGGAATGTGTGGTGTCTCGTACTGGAGTTGTCTAGTATTTCTTATTTATTGTGCATCTATTCCGATTAATGTAAAGGAGATATTTGACCGCTGTTTGCACTCTATTTTTACAACTCGGATTTGATTTTCTAAAGATGAACAAATTTAATTTTGAAAGGTAAAGTAAAATTATAATCATTAGTTAAAAATGATTGAAATTATAATTCTTTTCAAATATGTAGTTTTTTTTTTTCACAATTTTAACTGTTGATTGGAAATTCTAATCAGTGAAAATATTTCCTTCATTAACTTGAGAGGTGTCAGATCCAACTGGAATTCGGGTAAATAAAATATCATTTCATGATTGGCCCACTATCAAAAGACTAAATCTGATAATGAATCACACAGTTTTACAATCTTTGTTTTTAAAATGCATGTCGTAAACAAAGTTAGGGATGACATTCAGATCCATGATTTAATCTCTAATCCTATATGTTTTTTTATGTCTGTGTAGATTGTCTCTTGATCTGGGTAGTATGAAGGTAAGAGAAAACGCCAATCCGCAGCATCGTCCTACTAGTGAGCTTGAAGACGAGGTAGTACATGGGTCCATGTTGGACACCCTATCTAATTATTATGTTCATATGCATGCTTCTGATGTCCTTTTTTTCATATCAGTGTCACTAATCAAGTTACACGCTCTGTATTTGTACTTGTTCCTTACTCCGTTTCATCCCCCTTTTAACTTTACTGCCTTGTATTTCTTAATCTTCAACGGCCTCGGCCATGTATGGCTGCTGTCTCTTTTCAGGAATCTACTAATGCGATGTGAATTTTAATGCAGCTTGATATGTTACAAGAAGAAAACGACAATTTGGTTGAAAAGGTGATCAAATGCTTTAGTTTGAGTATGTTTCGGTAAAAAATCAAAGAGATTAGGACAAGATTTCTTTGACACCATATTATAAAAGCATAACACTACATTATAATAATATTATAATATTTAAAATTAAAAAATAAATTAAATATGATTAAAATAATATTTGATTAGTTTGTGAAATGTATGTTTTTTTATTGTTTGTGGTTTAAAATTAAAAAATAAACTAAATATGATTAAAATAATATTTGATTAGTCTGTGAAATGTATGTTTTTTATTGTTTGTGGTGTTAACTATCACCATCTTGAGATTATAACTGGGTGGTCGTAACATTGTAGAAGAATGTATGCCTCTTTTTTCTTCCTTTCATCTATTGTTCAGTTTATATTTTGATACTGATACAATAGTTTCTTTTTAGATTCAGATATAATTTGTGCTAGATTGGATATGACTAGCTTAGCACTATCATGCGAATATTTCTAATTTGCCTGAATGCATATAAGAAAACTTTTTCATTACGAAAACTGATTTTGTTTTAGTATAAACATTCATTAATTGACAAAAAATGTGTATATATCCTCCGCAGGTTCGACTTGCAGAAGAGAAGTTTGAGGAAGCTGAATCAAGAGCCAGGCAACTAGAACAACAGGTGAGTACATTTGAGGGACCGGCTAACGTGTCCATCTTTCTCAGGCAATGTTTTGTCTCTTTATTCCTCTTGCGAACAAGCAAACCAGTAGGATTGTGCTACTATAAGTCTATAATAACTTAGATGTGGTTATAAGTTTACATTAGTACCCTTGTTACCCAAAATGAAAAAAAGATCCAGTGCACAAGCACAAGTGTGATGCTCATATCAACCAGAAAACGTAATCAAAGGTAGCGGAACATAATTTTTACAATTACGGTTAATTGTCAAAAAATATGATTTAGGAAGTGTCTCATACGGATTTTTTTTTACCATTTATCATTCTGATGTAGTTTAGTAAATAAATTATTAGATTTAGTAAATAAATTATTAGAGTGATACATTTAGAAAGGATTACAGGATTTCATATAGAAGTCGTGTTTATAGAATATAAGTTCAACTTTAATTTTGAAATCACACGTGTATGATAAAAGAATTTTGGATTTTTTTCTTCAAAAGTTGTGCACGTTGAAAACAATTTTAGTTTGATTATTTTTTAAAATTTATTAAAATTGTGCATGGTGAAAATAATTTTCATTTTTTAAAGTGAAATTGTGTATGAAAAATACAACTTATTTTATCTAAATAAACTTAAATTATATTTATGTTTCATGACTTTAAATAAATAAAAAAAGTAAAAAACAATGAAGTTGTAGTTGTTATACACTTTTTCACTTTAGAACAGAATTAAAAATTACCATTGTGATGCATAATTTCAACAGAAAATTAATCAAATTAAAATTGTGTTCAGTAAAATAAAAAACAAATAAAGTCACTTTTATTATGTATCATCTGTGTATGATTTCAAAATCAAATATCGAAGTCGTCTTTTTTATAAATACAAGCTTGAAAAAGCGACCTGCTAAAGAAAAATTAAATTTGTAGTATGTTGCCAGTCTTTATGGAAAATTATCACTTCTTTGATATAAGATTATAATTTTATCACTCTCCCACAGGTGCCTACTCCTGGTGTTTGATCTTTGGATAGATTATTTTAGTAATATGTAATTTTTATTTTAACTTAAATGCATGATTAGTGGAATTTTCTATATACTAGACTAACTTTTTTTAGGTTGGTATACCATTCCACAATTTTGAAGTGCATGGTGTGATACGTTACCATTAGTAACGACGACTCTTACATTTGCATTATCTAATGTTTTTGTTGTCTGTATCGTTGTATGGTTCTTCTCAGAGAGGATCCAAGACTACTAATTATCAATAGTCTTGCACATGCTTTCGTATAGGTTGCTAATCTTGGCGACGGTGTAACTATGGAGGCTCGCCTTTTAACCAGGTAAGTGGTATGTTGCCTTATTTATTCATTTTATGACTATTTTTCTAGAATAAACTTAATCTTCACTTTAATGAATCCATTTTGAAGGATGGAGGCTTTTTTTTTTTCTTCTTGAACAGTGTAAATGGATAGAATGCATTAAACAAATGTATAATGAGTCATAACTCTGTTTTTATGCATGCACCGAAGCACATTAATTGGGATGTGATGATGTAACTTTGTTCAATCTATGCATATGTTTTGCATGAAAGTTGATGTGAGTTTCCTTTAAGAAAACTGCCTCCTACAGCGGAAAAAAATAGTCAAGATTAACAAAAAGACATAGTCAAGCCAAGATTTTTTTTACTAGTTAAGTTATGCAATACCTTAAGTGATCGGGTAAGTTTTCTTTCATCCCTAAACCTTTTTATATTCTTACATGTATTGTTCGTTTTGTTCTTCAGGAAAGAGGCAGCACTGCAGCAAAGAGAGGTTTATCTTATTTTCCTTCCCTGTCTAACTCTCTTTCCCTTTTCTTCAAGCATTATATAGCCCAACCGCTAGGACTAGGAGGATTGTATTCGTCGTATTTGTGCATGGCTTATTAATTCATCAAAGAAACAGCTATAATCATAGGATATATCTATTTTAAAAGGTGTCTTAAATAGCAATAATCTGGGCACTTTTCAGTTTATTACTCTTATTAGTTCTGAGAAATTAATCGCTGAACTTATGCGTTCTCAATTAGACGTGAAATATTAAAACGGATTTAACTCGTTAAAGCATTTAAAAGCTTTACATACAATTTTACCTTTTGTGGAACGCGTGCATGGGGAAATTGATGTCATTGTCACCCAAATGTATTATTAAAGTGAGATTAGAAAGTCGAATGATGAATATCTTTCCATTTTCAGGCTGCTCTGAGAAATGCATCAAAGAACAATGCAGGTTTTCAAGCAGCGCTTCAGTCGGATGCTGAGGTATCCAGCAATTTACCTTGTACGTTTCATATTACTGTTTTCAAATTCTGCTATTGGAATGCGTGGAAATTTTGTTTATAGAATTCAATTTAAACTTCTCATATTTGGCATTAGACCGCAAGGGAGGAGGCGACGTCTGCTTTGGAAAAGCTACGGCTTATGACTCAACGAATGATACTCACCGCGGAAGAAATGGTAGGTTTAATGTTAATCATAATGTGTTTCATTTTAATTTAATAGTCTTCTGCGTAGTTATGTATGTGGCTTTCCGTTTTGTTTCCCAGGAAGAGGTTGTTTTGAAGAGGTGTTGGCTAGCTCGGTATTGGGGTTTATGCTTTCAACATGGTATAGTCATCTTACCATTTGTTCAAATATTAAACTATTTGCATCGTTTGCTTTAGCTTGAAGTTAGAATGGACATTTTAAAATTAATGGTTTGTTTGTGTGGTGAGTCAAATTTATTCTACATATATATTTTCACGTTTTTTTTTACCAAATAGAAATGAAAAATAGAAAGAATGAATTCAATTAGGTTTGTTTGGTATATAAAAGAAATAAAGAGAAATTTTTTACGCGAATTTTTTATTCTTTTTTTCATCTATATTGACTTTCATCTTTATCTCTTTTGTTTCATTTCAATTTCTTTTCTATCAAATATCTTTAGTTTTTATATTATTTTTCATCTATTTTTTCATTTATTAGTGCATAGAAATATTTTTAATAATTATATTTATTACATTTGAGTTTTATTTATATGGCATTTAAATTTTTTAATATTATTTATTAAATATTTGGAAATTATTTTTATATAATTTAGTTTATTAAGAGATTTAAAAAATATAAACAAAAAAATTTAAGAAATAAATTGTCTCCTAAACTCTATAATTTAGTATACTATATATACTATACATATAGGTGAAATTTCAAAATAATTAAAATTTGTATTTGTTAATTAAAATAAAATGAAATAAATTAAATTTTTGTTTTTAAAAATGATAGGTGTTGAAGGAAGTAATATTCCAAAAACCTATTAATACGAAAACTCAAGAACATGGAATGTTACTTCAGTTCAAATCAATAATTAACAAGATTAAAAATTAATCTATTCTAAAATCTAAATATTATACAGTTCCATTTTGAGGCTAACTTTAAAAAAACAAAAATAAATGCAGTATAAAAAAAATATAAACAAAGTTATTTATGGATTTTGTATATAAAATAACACGCAATTTCATCTTAATGAACTTACTTTCTGCCTAAGAATTATGCTTTTTATTTAATGAAAAAATGGGGAAAAATAAAAATACATTGATGGCCCTGAAATATATGGCAGGTATTCATGCTGATATTGCTGAAGTAAAATACAAATACTGGTCTCTGTTCGCCCCGAATCCGGTTGAAGTTGTATTAGCCGCAGGAGAGAAAGCTAGAGAGGAAGCAGGTAACGTTAATTACTTTCGAATTTCTTTTGTTTTCTTTTTTAAGTTTTTCCATGTTGGTTACTTACGTCTCTCAAGAAAATAATTTGGGGTGATTGAATATCCGTGATTTTTGTTCTACACTGTAGACCTCGATGTGGAGGATACAGAGCATCAACGTGACATGAAGGAACTTTCTGGAGAAGGAAACATTGAGAACATGCTCTTTGTTGAGCAAGGTTTGCGACAATTGACTTCACTAAAGGTTTCTATTATATCCTTATTGCTTCAGATTTCGTAGATACTGAAATGTGTTTTTCTCATGTAAATACAATGTTGTGAATTTAACCATTACCTTTCTTCAGAACAACTTCTTCTTCTCGTATTATTCAGTAAGAAATGAAATTATTAATAATAAAATCTACTAAATTCATTCATAAAACGTGTCAGTATTAAAAAGGCATGTAATTTTCATGTCCAATCAATATAAAATGCAGAAGCTACACAAAGTAGCTTTAGATCTGACAATGATCGAATCTATGAAAATATGTAAGCAAGCATGATGGTAGTCCTTCTATCCAAAATTTTCCTATGAAAATTCTAGACATGCATATCCCTATACCCTAAATGACGATACAAAAATATCATAAAAAATATACTTTCTCAAAAGACCAATAATTATCTTTCATAATTTTAATTGTGTTGCTACAAAAGTGGCTTTACACGGTTTACAACAATAACTTGAGTCTTTATTGAATAGAAGCATATGAACCCATTAGACTTTTTTTAATAGGATCATAGAAGAGTCTAGATCAACCTGAATTAACTAATTTAATAAAATTTTATGGGATCATATATGATCACTTGTTCATAAAGGAATTTAAGATCTAGAAGTACCCTTGTAACAATATTTATAAATTTTGTAGGAAAGTAATGTTAGAAATACTCTTTGTTTTTCTTATTGGTTCTAATTATTTTATTTTAGTGAAAAGACTACTTACAGACCATACTATTTTTAGAGCTAATATTGCTAACAACATCGCAGTTAATGACATTTAATCCATTCGTTAAAATCTTATTGTCTGTTAAAAAATTTAAATCAATCTAAGTGGATTTCTTCTCCATGATTGTTTTGAAGGTAGAGGAAGCATTGGCGGTTGCATTGGCTCAACATAGGCGACCAAATTTGTTGAAATTTGGTTTTTCAGGTGCCAGATTCAATAATATTTATAGTTTTTTTAGTACATTAGATAATCTTATTAGATAATCCTTGTCTCTATTATTCATTCAACTTTTGTCTTTTTTTATATGCACATATTAAAAGCATTCCGTAAAAATCAAAGACATAAAAATGTTATTCCAAATTGTTGTAGAAGAAAAAAAACATTAGCTTTTTTCTGCAAATGTTCTTATCATTGTCATATTTTATTTAGCTTCTGTTATAAATTTGCTTATGAAAGATGCAGCTTATAAATAATATGTTTTTTTGAGTGAATGATTCAAAGTTAATTTTTAAAATGCAAATTTAATGGTAGAATACTGTCGTCTGAAATCAATTTTTAGTTTATGTGATGTTAGTTTTAGTGTCTATAAAAAAATTCTTATTTTTTGATCCGATAAAATTTTATTTTACAATTTTAATTTTCATCACTATTTAATGTTGACATGAAAATTCATTGAAAACCATGTTTAATATTAAATAAATATAAATTTATTTTAATATAAGAGGGCCTTATATCATAAATTTAGAGTTTCATCAAGACTAATAAATACCATTAAGAACAATAAAATAAATTTATAGATGTTAAAATTATAAAAAATATAAATATAAAGAGACTTAAAAATATTTAATAGTATAAATACACACAGAGCTTAGATGTGTGTGATCAGACCTTTACTCCCCAATTTTTTTTTACATATATATAAATTAATATATAGATTTTTTAATTTTAATATATTTTATATTTTATAAAAAAATTGCATCCTTAAAATTTTAATATATTTATATTTGATATCTCTAAAAAAATTTGTATTTATAAAAAAAATTACACCCTTAAATATTTTTCTGCAGACTCACCATTATTTATATATATATATATATATATATATTATTATTATTATTATTTTATTATTTTTATTTTTTTGTGTGTGCATATTTCTACTTCTCTTTTATATTTTTCAAAATTGTTGCTGGTATAGTGTAGAGTTTTGTTTGTTCATTGTCCTTAATACTCGTGAAATAGAAATTTTGTGTTTGGTAATTAGGAAACAAAATATGGAAGAGAATCCGTATAATCTTATTGTTAACAGTTATTTAGATTGTAGAATCATACTATTAAGAGTTATTTAAATCGATATTATTCATTTACTCAAAGATTGATATATGTAAGTTCTGACTCTTTCTTATTGTTCTGGTGTAGATGACCTAAAACTACCAATTGAAGGGCAGTGTGATGCATTTGGTAAGTTTTTTGGGTTACAGTTGCCATTTTCCTTAATCACCTGTTAAAAAGTTGAAACTTAATGCTAGTGGAGTTATAATATTATATGGTAGTAATTGAACTCTGCATTGTAACCTTTTAAGTAGAAAAACTTTGGGACTTTAATTTAGTTTATTATAATTTTTTAAAATATATAAGGCATGGATGTTAAGTGATGTTACGTGTTTTGTCTACCTTATCATCCTCACAATTTCTTGTGTTGTAACTTTATTCACATTGACACTCGTATAACTTAAATTGACATTTCCTTAATTTTTTTTAAAGTGGATTTATCTTATTTATGGATAAGCCTTTTATTTTCAGATTTGAGCCTGGAGGAGGCTGAAGATGTATCTTTCAAACAGGTATATAACATTTTCTATGTATGAGAATAAAAAAAATATGTATTCTAAGTTTTTGGAATTATTTTCTTAATTCTTGAGAACTACATGTTTATTTTTTTGGAAAAGTGAAAAAACGTTTAATAACTATTTTACAATTTTAATGAAAAAAGATTGAGATTTTCAGTATGAAATTTTCCTAACTGTTCACTTCATTTGCATTTTGAGTATCCATAGATTCTTATCTATCATGTTGGTTTAGGCTTGGCTTGCTTACATCTGGAGGAGAGCAAAAAAACATGAAATAGAGCCTGACATAGCATATGACCGTTTGCAGTTTTGGATCAGTCATAACTCAAAGACACCTACCTCACAAGATGCCGTTGATGGTATTCTCCATACTTCCCTCCCATAAATTATAGTTTACTTGTAATACAATATAATTTTCACCTTATTAAACTTTATTATAGTTTTGTTCAATGCCGTTGTAAAAGATTTTGTTTTCGAACAAGTGTTGGGTTCTCTAACGAGTGTTGGGTCTAGAGAACGATTGCTCTTTCACTTTCTTCGGTCGGTCACTGTTACTGCTAATTTTCTGTTTCACCTTCTCCTCTTGGTCGTCTGGTCTCATAGGCGGGGTGGTACTTGCACAAGACACTCCAACGCTCAAGTCAATTAGGGTGGCGGCACTCGGGTGTCAGAGTACTGTAGATAAATGACCTACCTGATTCTTAGATTTCGTGCTATTTATATTATTTTAATGGGTTTTTGTTGGTGGACCGATTGGTTCCTGTTTAGAGTTGTGTTATACTATCTTAATTGTGGATTAACCTTATTGACTTGTCGTCATAGATTGGTCGGTCACGACTTTTTCACTGTAGTTGATTATTGATTAGTTGAATGACCAAATTCTTGATCGAAATTGGGATAAATTATCATTCTAAATTTTGTTAGTAGGTAGTTGTGAATTGTAAAACTCTTGCAAATATGTTAATGTTTCTAGTTCGAACATGATCTTATTACTTTATTAATTCCTTTTTGCAGTTGAACGTGGACTTGTGGAAATCAAAAGGTTGGATATTGAAACGCAACTATGGGATGAATCACGCAGAGAATTGGAGCAAGATAATTCCAACTCGCCCGGTCGTTCGGACTTTTAATATATATTTAAATTAGATAACAGCATTTATTTATTTTTTTACATTTTTTAAAAGAATTTTGTAATTTAGTTACTCGAGAGTTGGAGTAAAATAGGCTATATTTTTCAGTGTATCATATTTTACAAAACAACGTTATCAATTATTATGATAATGTAAAAAAAAGATATTACAGATCGGATTTATATTTTATTGTGGTGGTTTTATGAAATGTACATGTTTAAAACATTGCCAATATTTTGTTGATTTTTCTAAGATTTTAAAAATACATATAAATTATAGTTTTATTTTTAACATGTATATTATTTTGGAATTATTTTCAAGAGTTGAATAATAATTATAAATAATTGATGTTAAACATCATAATTATAATTAAGGTGCACTCTTCCAAATTTGTAAGCTTGTAATCCTGAAAAATGTTAAAAGAAAATTGTTTAAGTTTATGAAAGAAAGAAATAAAAAAAATAGATAAGATAATGATAAATTGACAATTCACAATTTTTTATATAACCACCTTACAATTTCTAGTATTATTATTTTAATATTTTTTTATATAATTTAATTATAAATTTATTTTTTATTATATATATTTATTTATAATTCCATCGTATCAAAAGTTTATACAACTACAGGGATGGTTAAAACATCATTTTCCAAATGGTTATTCTAGATATAAAAATTATGTATATTTTTCTCACGATGTAAAAGTTTAACATTATTCAATATGTGATGAGTGTATAAAAAATCTGTGTAAGTAGATAAAACAACATTGTCTAATAAAATTGTATATGAGTCAGAAACAAGAAGACGATAAAAGATAATATAAGTTACTCCAGTCTAATGGCAACCTAATAAACCATCTTCTAAAATTTTCATAATCATCATAATTTTAAAGTAAAAACACAATTCTTTCAACTTTGACTTAAAATAATAAGAATTATACTTTATTCTCAAATGAAAAATTAATAAACAACTCTCATTATATGATAATGTTTGATTTTTATTGATTAAGGATAATTAATGATTAACACATTTTAAATATACATTGAAAGTATTATCTTAAACTTTTTAGGTTGAACTTCATAGTGTGCCAAAGATATAATTTCAAACCTTTGTAATGTTCACCATTAAATATGCTCAATGGATCAATTACCAAGACTTATTGGTCATGCTGTCCCATTAATTAAGGAGGGATTCCCAACACACATCTACAAGATTCTTCTCCATATAAATCCTTCACAACCCTAACCTCCTCAAACTTAACAACATCTTATGAAGTATAGTCTAACACCAATATGTTTGGTTTTCCCATGACATATTTGATTATTATCTAAATGTATGAAACTTTGACTATCACAATGAACAATCACACACTTCTCTAATATTCAACTCTCCAATCATTTCCTTAAAAGGTTTCTTTACTTAATTTGTGAGTGTGATATACTTTATCTAAATAGTAGATAGAGTCACCATTAATTACAAATTGATTTTTAAATAAACTAAGTATCAAATATCGTGAAAACATTACCAAAATAGACTTTCTAGTATACATATTTTGCATTTACAAACTCTTCATTAACAACTTTCATATAATGGGTAGGTCATCCCTACACCAATCTAAATGATATTGTTAAATTCAAATATTTTAATACTCAATCCAAAGCCTTTCAATGAGTATACCCAAGATATTCCATGAAGAATTTGCTAACCATACTAACAAGAGGTGTTATATCTCAATATAAAACATCATTCCATTTATGATGTTCTCCCATTCAATTAGCATATGTAACCATCTCATCTTATTCTCTTATCTTTTTTTTACTAGAAAATTGAGTAATCAAGAGCTTTATGCGATGAACAAAATGTGTACTTACAAGTTTAGATTTATGTATCTTAAACTTTCCAAAAATATTCTTCAAATAATCTTGTTGACATAGACACAAGACCCTAATCATTTTATATTTCTATATATTCATTCAAATATCTTTCTCCCGAGATTGAAATCTTTAATCTTAAAATTTGAAGGTTAATTTTTTATGAGTTATTTAACTCATATTTATAATTGGAAAATGTATTAGAATAGATGATGGAATATGATATAAGACAAGTATGTTGCAGTAATCTAATTTTGTAAGCTATGAATTTTTGTGTTTTAATATCACTATGTGTTTCTTTATCAAATTAATATTTAATTATAATTATCAAACTATTTGTTAAGACTTAAAATATTGAAGTACAAATAAAAGATTATGAAAACGAGAGTCTTATAAAAATAATCTAATAGTTAAAGAAAACTTGTAAAATGTTGGAGTGTAAGCTAGGATCTTAAACTTAAATATTAGGTATTATAAGAAATTTATATTAAAACATATTGATATGACATAAAAATATATAAGAAGTCGTGCCAAGTTGGCACGACTTTGTCACGTCAGCCTGAAG
This sequence comes from Phaseolus vulgaris, assembly GCF_051622355.1. Taxonomy (NCBI): domain Eukaryota; kingdom Viridiplantae; phylum Streptophyta; class Magnoliopsida; order Fabales; family Fabaceae; genus Phaseolus; species Phaseolus vulgaris. The sequence continues at coordinate 27,253,923 of NC_143503.1, forward strand.
TCGTGTCAAATTCCCGAAGTCGTATCAACTTGACACGACTTTGTCCACTATATATATATATATTTTATTTTATTTTTAAATTTTTTTTATTTAGATATTGACTAGTAAGTTATGTAATGTTTAAAATTAATTTGATATATAATTTTCTAAGGGTGTTAGTTTTAAGCAATAAAAAAATGAATAATTGTGTATGAATCATGTTTGACGATAATGTAATATATTAATTTGGTTACTAGATTAATAAAAAATATGAAAAACAAAAAAAATGTTCATATTGCAAAAACTGAAGGTCACAATAAAAGTAATTGTGCGCACAAACAAGTTTGATAATAAAATTTAATTTCAAGTTTGATTATTAATTTTCTCATTTTCTTTACCTAAATATTTATACTTCATAACAAAATTATTTATCAAATTAATTTCAAATATTACATAACTTATAATTTTAATTATAATATATATTTATTTAAAAACAAAAAAAATTAAAAAAATATGATGTGGACAAAGTCGTGCTAACTTGGAACGACTTCTACATATGAAGTCGTGTCAAGTTGGCACGACTTGCCCCATATTTGTAATTTTTTTGACAATAACCCCATTTTGGTAAAAAAAAAAAAGACCCCATAATGATCATAAAACCCATTAAAGAATATTTTAAAAATAAAATAATCACACTGAGGAAAAATTAAAATAAAATACATGTAGAATTTTTTTTATCAATTCTTTGCAATATATATTTTCTAATAGTAGGAAGTATCTCAAATGTAAAGTTGTTAATCATACTATTAAAGTGCTGATAAAAAAAATCATACTATTAAAATCAAGCATTATATTTTATAAAAAATATTGATAATATAGAAGGATATTAATACACGAAAATGAATTTTAAAAATAAAAATATTTAATTAAATATGTAAAAATTATAAGACAAATAAAAAAACAGAAAAATAAGTATCTTAATAAAACAAAATCCTCTAAAATTTAGAGATAAGTCCATGAGGTGGCGAAGGGTTAGGTGAGTGTATACTGCAACGTGTTGCCTGTGCTAAGTCCTAAAACGGCTCAATGGCTATAAATAAAACAAAAAAACCTCACTGTTTCTATCACTGCTCTTCTTGTGCTACTTCTAGACTCTTCTTTTCTTCTCACACTTCTTCCTTGGGGTGCCCTGAGGTATGCATGCTTGCTTCTCCCTCTCTCTTCTTCATCTCTCTATCAATTTGTTTCCGATTATTTCTCTTCAACATTTCTTCAATTTCCTTTCTCAGGATGATCGATTTTGTTTTTTGTCTATTTTTCCTCTTAAATCTCACATTTCTTCTTTTGTATCTACTCTCAGTCGTGCACAGATCGATTCCGTTATGTTCAACGGTGGCGATAGTATAATTTTTTATTGTTAATTTCCTTTGGTTAATTTGGACGAAAGAATAGTTAAATCACATCTCTGTTAAACTCATCGGTTTTGGATTCGCTTTAAGAAATGAAATTAGTTTTAGTAATTTTATGGATTCGGTTTAAGAAATGAAATTAGTTTTAGTAATTTTATTTGTTTTTTTTTTGGTTGAACTGTTTGAACTCGTGCTATTACTGTGGAATTCGGAAGGATTTGAGTTAGTTGTAGATCTGTGCGTTTTGTGTAGTGTTTGTAGACAGATCTACTGAAAAGGTAGTTTGTTTCTGTAATTCGAAATTGAGGTTTTGCTTTCTTGTCGCGATACTCTATTTTCTTGTGGTCAACACAATATTTTCTTTCTTTGTTTGGAATTAACATAAAAGACTTCAGCAAGTGAACTTAAATATCTGGATCGGATGTATGTTTTGAAGAGTTTGAAATATGTTTTAGTGTTTAGTTTGTCGTGTAGCTGACTCGGTTGTGTGGGCACATCAGTGATGGATTTTTATCTTTTGATTTTGACCATTTTCACCGTAGTACCATTCTTATCTCACCATGATAACCAAGATACTGTATGTGCACACGTCACGCATTCTACATTTCTTGTCTGTTTTATCTGAAATAGCTGCTTTCTTGTTCAGATCACATTGCGCAATGGTGAAGGCTGTGGCAGTTCTTGGCAGCAGTGAGGGTGTCACTGGAACTGTTTACTTCAGTCAGGAGGGAAATGGTGAGTCTCAACAGTGAACATGACCCTCATCTTTAATAAATTTTACAAGAAGCATTTATAGGGGAGAAAAATAATAAACTAAATGGAATCAAACTTCTCTAGGAGAAGTTAAATTATGATTTTGGTTAAAAAAAGTAAGTGCATATTTTGATGATATATTATGACATGATCCTTTTTTTCTTCTTCTGTACTAACCAACCACTGGGCCAAATCAAGTAACATATATTGCAACTGTGCAGGTCCAACCACCGTAACTGGCTCTCTTAGTGGTCTTAAGCCTGGTCACCATGGCTTCCATGTCCATGCCTTGGGGGACACTACCAATGGTTGCCTGTCAACTGGTATAGTCTTTGGACAATAACCCGAATAAATTTTTGATAATGTTGTACATTAATGAGAGGGAACAGATTGTAAACTCTCACTTCCCTTGAATGGAAAGCAATGAACATTTGTATGGGAGATTCTTCAAAGTTTGAAGCAATACAATCTGTTATAAATCAGCTGGATTTGGATTAAAATCCTGCCATTTAGTAGTATATTACAAGGCTCACTTTTTATTTTTTCCCCATTTTTACAGGACCACATTTCAATCCTAATGGCAAGGAGCATGGTGCCCCTGAGGATGAGAGTCGCCATGCTGGTGATCTAGGGAATGTAAATGTCGGTGATGATGGTATGACCGATCTGATTTTTCTCTCTCATTTATTTGATTTGTGCTGATTCCAATCATTCAGATATACATAATAATGCTACTTTTCTGATTCAAATTCTTGAAGTTCTGATTGTTTTTATGATACCGATGTTTAATAATAGTAATCTTTCCTTTTACTCATTACAAGGATGTAATTGATAGTTAACAAACAATCTGGCGGTTTTACCAGAAACTTTTTCCATTTTTGAACAAATGTCTGGTAATCAAGATTACTTGCTTTCTGTTTTGGAGATAGTCTATCTCTGAAAGACCTTGTCTTTTTTTTTTTTGAGTATCACATTCAACATGCTTGGTTGGTCCTTATTTTAAAATGGATTCCTCTCATTGTTTAACCCAGGTACCGCCAACTTCACTCTTACTGACAGCCAGGTTTGTTATCCATCTCTTGATCAAGTTCTCTGATTATTTCTTCGATGTTGACAGATGACACCAAAAGAAGTTTCAGTTTTTAACGAGTTATTGAATGTGCGCAGATTCCTCTTACTGGACCAAACTCCATCATTGGGAGAGCTGTTGTTGTCCATGCTGATCCTGATGATCTTGGGAAAGGTATTCACTAATCTATTATTTTCCTTGCCATCGTTGGTATCTGAATCATCAGTCATCACTTGTGACATTCCGTCTTAGTTCTTTTGGATTTGTATCCTTTCATGTTAGCAAAGAACATGATATTGCCATATAAGGAGAAAAATTATAGTAAATCTCACCATCATTTACGGTTGGTCCATTGAATTAAATTGTGTCTTCCTCTCGTTCATTTTCTTTGCTAACAAACGAAGATCTTAATAATTTCTCCTTCCTTGCATACAAAATCACAGCTATTCATTATTCCATGTTAAGAGCGCTCATTGTTTTTCGGCTTACTGCATGTTATAGTTCTCCCTTCTCTTGTGTAGGTGGTCATGAGCTTAGCAAGAGTACTGGAAATGCTGGTGGCAGAGTAGCCTGTGGTAAGCAGAGACTGTGATGTTAAATACTGTATTTTCTGATATTCCTTATTACCTATGCAATATCAATTGTCGATGTTGTTGTGATACCACTAATCAGTTTCTCCATTTGCGTATGTTGACTGTACTGATATCCTCTTTTTGCCGTTTGTTGGTATAGGTATCATTGGTCTGCAAGGATAAACTAGTCACATGAAAACGGGCGTGATCATATGACGAAGCTTTAGAATTGTGGAATAAATAATCGCCCTTTTAAACCCGTTTGGTTAGGTTCGGTCTGTACTGCTGAATTCTGTTTCTGTATCGTATGAGAGTCATATGCAGACACTTGATGCTTTATTTCATGTTTTTTTTGCCCGAACTGCGTGTTAGTGCTTTATCCTTATTTCTTGTATCGGTTTGTCTTTGCAGCATGATGTTAGAGTAATGCGAGGTTTTCATGATGAATTGGTCAAATAAAAGTAATAGGAGATAAACAAATGAAATGAGTCTGAAAAAATGGGATAAAAATGTTAAATTCATTTTTTGGATATTGAATTGGGGAATCAGGAAGCGGAAGTCATAAAATGATATAATTATTCAGTTTTCATTATGATACATTCCTCCAAATATCATTCTTTCCTACCGAATCAAACATATATTGAAATAAGTCGTTTTTGGCTGCATACAAAGAAAGTGGTTCTAGAATAGAAAGTAATAAGTAATTCTCAAAAATCTTAGCTTATAAAATAAATAAATAAAATGGGTTCATAACTGAATTTACAATTCTTACACTACCGGCATAACTTTCACAGGGAATCAACCGTAGTATGGTCAAAATGAAATAGAACCCATGGCACAATGTTTTCTCACTACCCAAAAGAACTCGACCAAATATAACGCGGTTTTTGTACATGCGTTGCTTCATGTGCTCAAAATTTTCGATCTACTATATTACACTTTTCTGGGCAATCTTCTTAATGCCACTGTTGAATGTTACCGCTGCCTTCAGTTGGCGAGGTAGGAGCCACAGGAACAAATCCCCTACCACCAAAGACTGGACGCATGATTGAATTATCAAACGTACGCCATAAGCGATGAACGTTATGTGTTGAAGTGCTTAGTAAGGCACGAATAGTTCTTGGACGATGATCTTCATTGCTATCAAGTTCGTTTTCAGAATCATGAGAGCCTCCAAGAAAGGGCACAGTGATTGATTTCGGAGGATTATTGGATGATTCCATATTTGCCAAGCTGTTTTTGCGTTTCGGAGGTGGACTAACCGGCAGCAAAAACCTTATGAGTGGCTTCGTCATCAAACCAAACACCTGACACGTTGTAATTAAATTGTCAGCCTCATGTGGTGAATTTTCTTTTGAAACTGAGGTATCGTGTTTTACAGATCCCAAATCTCCCACAACAGAGCTATATTTGAGATAGTTTACGTTTAAGCATATTATTGAGGTGGATTTTACATTTCCTATCATGTTAGCTACCTCAATTATCATATGGTTCATACTTATCAGCAAAGCAGAAAGCAAAAGGCAAAATATCTTTATGTGAACACTGAGATATGATATCAGAAATTTACAAAACGTATGTGTCTTACCATTGTGCTGACAAGCACAACAGTGATGGTGCTGGTGATCATGATGGCATTGGTTCGCAGTTCAGTGTGACCGGACAAGGTGAACTGCATTTTACAAGAGTATCATTTTCTTAGAAACTTAAATCATATCAAAGGTAAAATGTACATTAACTGCTATTCTGTTTTCTTCGCCTTTATTAACTGACCATTAACACTAATTTTGCAAAAATAGTATCATCTCCAAATGAGCAACATTGATCTTACCTGATTATAGGCAAGTGCCATTGAAACAGCACCTCTCATAAGACCAGCCCACCAAATGATCACCTAAAGCAAGGAATAATGGAAACTTTTTCAACATCCCAAGAAATCCTGTAAGAAAATATTCTGACAGAAATGTAGCCATACCTGCTCACTGAAACTTATTTTTTCACTTTCAGACTTTTTAGTGAGGTTTGATAAGAAGGATAGGGGAAAAACAAATGCTGCTCTTCCGGCAAGTACTAGGCCCAATAATACTGAACTAACAGCAACAGATGTTTTCGGCCTGCAGAAGAAACCGAGTGAGGTAAACGAGTTGTTTTCTAAACTAATTAAAATAAACTTTTGAGGAAACCATTTTTAACTAGGAGATACATGATTTAACAGTCTTCGTAAGTAAAAAAGGGCAAGGTGTTGATGATTATTTTCACTAGCCTAGTCTCTGACAGAATGCAGGACTTACCTATCGCTTACAAACCTCCACTTTTCAATGTCCAACGCATCCATACCAACATAAAGGAAGATAAAGGTTTCAAGAACAAATGAGAGAGTTGCAAAAGCGTGTCTGTGACAGCAAGACAAAACAAATTAGACAGTTTTACAACCCCCAATAGATCCATATATAGTTTGAAGAATCTGATTGAAGATATACTTGGTAGTGATTCTCGAGCTCTCAGTCACATTATGCCAAGTATAATGTGACATAACAATCCCACAGAAGAATACAGTGAGAATGCCACTCAGATACCATAACTGCAGTACATTTATATACATCAGAGCCCCCACTAGTTAATGTCAACCAAAAGAATAGATAGAGATAGAGCTCATCAAGGAAAAACTCCACAATGGAGTCTGTACGTTCTTCAAACTTACTTCAGCCAGAATGTAGGAAAGATATGCCATTAACATCATAAGAGCAACCTCGCGATCTGTAGAGTGCCTGTAATATTGAGTGAGCAATTTGTTGAGCACCTAAACAATTCTTACAATTTTTTATGGTAGGTTTAGAAAACTGGTGATCAAGATAAAACATACAAAGACCACAGGTAAATAAGAGATTCCCCTGTAGTAAAATAAGGTAATGAAAGTATTTTCCTTACCGAAAAAAAAACATCATATTAACTGCATATAGAATATAAAACAATGAAAGACTATCATAGTAGCTGCTGAACGACAATAATGATGGTAAAAGAAAAACAATTCTCTCAACATACCTGCCAATATACAGCGTTTTAATAATGTAAGCGCTGAGTAGACCTGCCTGCAAGGTGATATGGACATATCAGACCCTATGATGCACACATAATGCAAATATTCTAAAAATATACAGGAAACAATAAGTACATATCCAAATATGTATAAAAAATCATAAAGTATTTAATTACTACTCTACAAATCCAGATCTGGGACATGATTAGTCGACATTACCAAGAACAAGTAAAATTATAAATTGTTCTCATCATAATTGCTTTCTATTTTTTAAGATAGAGATAGTGTAATCTTCTCGATAATTTCTATTTTTTAGCCCATTAAGGGTCAATAGTTTTATGTTTCTATATTTTTCATGTTTTCATGTTTTCATGTCTCACACACACATATATGTGTTTCTAATAACTTTTTGAGGGATTAGATACTTCACAGTGAAACATCCAGTAATATCAATATATTAAGTAAATGAAAGTATCAGTTTGTACTGAGTGATAACTGATGAGTTACATCTTGTGATTGTGTGACGTTTACACTAGAGAGTTAGAGGGAGCAAGGTGGTTACCAAGACCCCAAGCAAGGTGCTTGCGATAAACAGGTAGAAGAAATTGCCGAAAAAATGCAAACCAATTCTGTGGTCAATTATGTTGAGATCAAAACTTTTGATTGCATTGAAAAGCACAACAGATGTTGCATCATTCACAACACCCTCGCCAAACACAAGGCTGTATAGTAAAGGTGTCTCATCCTGGTTTAGCACCTGCAACAACATAATTTATAAGTTCAGTACTCAGCATTCACATCTTGGTTGTTGCTATAACATTGTGAAAAAGACACATATAGTTTCAAACCTGCAATGTGCACACAGAATCTGTTGCAGCAAATATGGCTCCAATTGCTGAATATTTTTTAAATATGGAGTCAGTCACAAATACATTTTCCATTGACAAGTAGCCAAATAGATGAGATTGAATAATATTATTATACCTAGATAATCTCCTATCTCCAGTGAGTTACCAACACCCATTCTCTTAAAAATTTGTATGACACCTGAAACAATGCTTCGAAAATTAAGTCAGATAAGAATCTAAATACTTCAATGAAAATAATTACTAAACAAATTTAGGTTGGCACTATCTGAAATGCCAATTTTTTTGTCGTAATTTTAAATTTTGGAGAACAGCATAAGAAATCCATGTAAAGGGAAAAGGCATACCGAAAGTTATAATGCTACAATTTATTAATGTACCAACAGCTCCAAACAGCATGATGGTCATGAAGTTAACAAAGAACTGTTTCTTTTTCACTTGAAACCTGGAATAAATATATAATAACATCACTTATGTATAGTAAAAGAACAACAAAAAACCAGGAAAGTAAAAAATAACATCCCACAAGAAATCGGTCAATTTTCATTGTATCTAATTAAGTAGACGATGACAAATACAGAGTCAACCACTTTATCCTCATTATCATTAGACAGCTAGAAGTTGGTGCTAAAAGCTTTACCCTGCATTAAATATGATCGGAGGCAGAAGGTATATAAAGAAAAGATCTTCACTGAAAACTAGAAGATGCGAGCTTTTGCCGCGACTTAGCAACAAAATGACTACCCCAGTGCAAATACCCTGCAAATAGCAATAAATTGACAGAGTTATTTATATTACAAAATTTACATGTGTGTATATGTATACCAATTCGTTCATAGTAAATTAACTAATTTATGAAATGATGACACTTACTATCAAAAGTGCAGTGATGGACTCATTCACCCACCGATTCTCCTCAAGAAGATGGCCAATGACAATGCAAGCACAAAGCAGAGCCACAAAAATGTTCATGGACACAACGGAGGCATAATCTGAAGTGGATAGCATATGCAGTTTTGAAAGAGCGTAGCTTAATTCAGTACCCATTCTGTCAAACCCCAATTGCCGAACTTCTTTGCTACCAAATTCAGATTTTCTTTGTTGAGATTAAGCAACTTCCAACTTCACTTTACAAACCAAACCCGAATATATATAATGCCTTGGAGATGTACACATTTTAACACCCTCCTTAATGATCTTTGGATCCTAAATATTTTGCAAGAACATATTAAAATCTCTGCAGGAAGAACAAAAGATCAAGATATATACGTGCACGTAAAACTAATTGCACACAACCATTGGAAAACACGTAATAGAAACATTATTCTTACCATGTGTTCAACATTAATTCACGTGATATAAAGAACATGAAATTACGTAAAACACTCACCAGAACGCTTGGCTGCAAGATGCCGATGAATTTAAGAGCAATTAACGTGGAAACTAAGAGAGAATGGGAAGTTTTTAGTCTGAAGCGATATGCATGCAATGGTGCAAACGAAACGAGGAAGGGAAACAGAGAGAATAATGAATAATGAATAATGTGTGGAGAGAATGTTGCAGATATTTGTTTGATTGAAGCAGAAGAGAAAAAGTCGGAGAAAGATAAGAATCGCTGAGAAAGAAGAGACAAAGGGAGACAAAGAAGCGTGCAATGCGGGGATCACAAACACAAACAGAGAACACGAATCATAATAGAAGCCTTTGGTGTATATATCGTATGTTACCATTTAAGATTATTTTATTATTATTTATTATTTATTTTTTGTACTTTTATTACTATTATAGATTTTGTCAAATCTTATTTTAAGATGCATTGTCTTAATTTTTTTGAGTACTGAAAATCAATATTAATTATACAGTGAATAAATTATTGATTGATTATAACACTTCTTAAAAAATTTGTGAGGAAGAAACACTCGAATTTTTTTAGTAATGGATCACAAATTAAAAAATATGACTGTATACTTAATCCAACATTTTTTAAATAAAGTGATTATTTAGGTTCATATTATTATTGAAATTTTGGAAATAAGATAACATATTATTATTTGGAAAAAAAACATTTACACGTATTGAGATAGAAAAATTAAATAATCCTTAGTGAAATGTTACTTTACTTTTTCCCGACCAAGTTATATTAGTTTGTACCGAAACCTTGTAACGGTGTAGTATTATTGTAAGAAAAATTAGTTTTTGAAAGTAATTTATTACTCTTTAAAATGATAAAAAAATGTGTTATTAATTTAATCAATTTAATTTAAAATCTAAAATACGTAACTAAAATTTTGATAACAAATGTTAAATATTAATAATCAAAAACATATTTCGAAAAAGAGAATGCATAATATATTTTTATTTATACTCCTATTTTATTTAAAAACATTTTCGTCGTTTCTACTGAAATCGGAAAAAAAGAATGAATATTTTGTCCTGCATCCTACTAAAGTTCTTCTTGCATCTTGTCATATAGTGAAATGATGAAAATATAACATCTAATTTATTCTCATTCTAAAAAGGCTCTTTTCAGAATACATATTGAAAAATACATTTCAAAATATGTTATTTATGTTATGAAAAAAATTATTCTAAAAAACTCTTTTCATAATACATTTCAAAATATGTTATATATGTTCTGAACAAATTATTTCAGAAATCCCTTCTGAAAAATGTTTTCCACAAATTCTGTTTCTTTCCATCGAAAATACATTTCATAAATTCTGGAAAGGGATATTCCAGAAACTTTTGAAAATGGTAATCCAAAAGTCATTTAAAAGGATAAAATCGTCTTTTAAAAATTTATGGGTTGCGGGAAGCGTTTTGATAAGGTGCAGGAAGAAACACCCAAAAGAATCTAGTTCCGGCCCGATGAATTTCTTGTTGTTAGAAAACATTTTTGACTGAGAATTGTAGTGTGGCAGAAGACAGAAGAGAATCGAAGCAGAGGAGAAATAGATATCGGAATAAAATTGAACAATAAAGCCATACTTACTCCATTGTAGCCACTGCAAAGTTGTGTTAATTAATTCTCCAGGTTTTCTCCTCTCCGTTCTTACAATTCCTGATATCACTTCTTTCTGAATCGCCAGTGCCAATATTAGGCAAAACAGAGTTGAAATCCAAATCAAAATAAAATGGGCGCACAGAAGAAAAGCGGCGCTAGGGTTTCCGAGGACCCCGACGAACTGGTGCGGGTTCCGTTGCAGGCCATTCTCTTGGCTGATAGTTTCACTACTAAGTTCAGACCTATCACGCTCGAACGCCCCAAAGTAATCTTCCCACACTCTTTAATCTTCCTCCGAAAACCTGCATTTTCTGTTTCTTTATTCTTTCGGTTTTCGTGGTTTTGAAGGTGCTGCTTCCGCTCGTGAATGTTCCGATGATAAATTACACGCTGACTTGGCTCGAATCCGCCGGCGTCGAAGAGGTTTTCGTATTCTGCTGTTCTCACTCCAAGCAGGTCATTAACTACCTCGAGAAATCCGAGTGGCTATCTCAACCGAATTTCACGGTGGCGACTATAGAATCGCAGAACTCTGTCAGCGCCGGAGATGCGCTACGCGTAATCTACGAGCGCAATGTGGTATGGCTTCTTTTCGACTCTCGTTTTAATTTTTGCACGCTCTTGTATGGATGCAATAGAGGCAGTGTGTTGCAAGGCTTAAAAAAAATTTCATATCAGAATAGTTGTTAAACAATGGTTGTTCTTAATTAGGACTGGTTTTCAGTTGGACATGTTCTTGCTGCTTTTACATTGTCATCTAATCATAATTTGACATGTACGATGAGTTCGTTAAAGTTTAGAATAGTTGCCTTGAAAATCATATTTACCATGATTTTTTGTTTGTTGACAGTGTAACTATATGTTCCTGATAGTGCATAAATGTTAAACTCTTTCAGAATTTGCGTCTCCTACTTTGTAAAGACCCCTAACTAACTCGTAGTCTGCAATAGATAAGGTTATTGCAATTTTACATATTTGTTTCTTTTTATCACAAACAAGACACTAGGTTTTTGGAGCATAATGACAATCCATTATTATTATTACCTTGCTATTCTTTAATTCAAATTTATTTAAAGAAATATAGATTTACTATGAAAATTTCTGCATGCTCTTTTTATAGGGTTTTTAAAAGGAAAATTTAGAGCCTTACATGTGAGCCACTGCCAGTCTATAGTAAAATTAACGATTAACTGCATTTTTAAAAAATATTCACCACTCTTTCCATATCATGCCATTGCTTACTTTCTGAGTTGTGACTTTTAAGTATTGTTAGTAACACTTTTGAATTATTTGTTATGTTGAAGATACATGGAGACTTTATCCTTATCAGTGGAGATACTGTAAGCAACATGTCGCTTACTCAGGCTCTTCTAGAACATAAAGAAAGGAGGAAGAAAGATAATAATGCAGTAATGACTATGGTCATTAAACGTTCAAAACCTAATCCAGCTATCCATCAATCTCGACTGGGTACTGATGAACTTTTTATGGCTATTGATCCTAATACCAAGCAGCTTGTGTATTACGAGGATAGGGCAGACCAATCAAGAGGGACATTACATCTTGACAAGTCATTGCTTGTTGATAATCCTTCACTCTCTCTGCATCATGATAAGCAGGTTGAACTCTTCAGATATTTCTGTTAGCATTCAACTTTACTTCTTGTGAACAAAGGAATTCGATTGCTGGCACTTTTTCGTAAAAAGAGCACATTACTAATTCCTGGACCAAATTGTTATTTTAAATTCATTCCATGAAAATTTACGGTTTAGCAACAATTAATTGGTTCCACTGATGTTTATCACATGATTGGGTGCCCTGGAATAATCTATTGATTCTCAACTGAACATTTTACCTATATAAGTTGTTTTTCAGTTTGTTAATAAACTCTTTACTGTTGTTATTATAGCTGGTGCTAGTATATTGTGGGTCATATCTCTTGCCTGTTACAACCTTTTAAATTTTTTTGAGGTCATAATGTTAGCAATATCTTATCTGCAGGATTGTTACATTGACATCTGCTCGCCAGAAGTACTTAGCCTATTTACAGACAATTTTGACTACCAACATCTACGGCGTCATTTTGTCAAGGGATTGCTTGTTGATGATGTAATTTCTCTTCCATGTGCTAAATTTAGATACTTTTTGTTTTGGTACTATGGATCCTGTAATTAGATTCTGAAGTTCTTTCTTAAGTCCTTCTTGGAAGGAAAAACTTATGCTTTCAATATTTTTGTTTTCATATATAATTGGCAGAGTACAAAGAAATTTTATCTCCTATGGACCCGAGATATTCCTTCAGAGGAGTCGTATTGATGAGCACATATTAAACACAGTGCTTTTTTGTATTGATAGTGTGTTTGCATGTGTTGGAACTTCAATAGTATCCTACTTCTATGCTACGACACTTTTCCAACAAATTTTTTGGACATGCATTGGACCCAACTAGTCTAACTTAGGCATTTCCTGTCTTCGAATCTTTCTGTATCCAAGCTCATCATTATGTTCATCTATTACAAATATTCTTTAAATTATTTTATTCTCTCTACTCCATGTAAAATATTGACCATACATTTCTTTCAGATAATGGGGTACAAAATTTTTGTTCATGAAATCCACTCAGACTATGCTGCAAGGATTGATAATTTCCGAAGTTATGACACTGTTAGCAAGGATATAATTCATCGATGGACATATCCACTGGTGCCAGATGTAATGAATTTTGGCCACACAGCTACTAAACTTGAACGACAAGGAATGTATCGTGCTTTAGGTATGGATGGAATTTTTTGTCGGATAGGTGGGCTGGGTAGCTGTGCATAATATTACATGATAATATGATGTATACTGGGTACCGTTTCAACTTTCAATCAATGATTATGTTTGTCTGTTTGCTTGATATTGCTCATTCATTTGCTACAAACAAGCTTTTGTTGTGCCAAAACTATTTTTTACCAATTTTATCTATTTTAATACACTTGTTCTGTTTTGACAATTTTCTCTACTTTCAGAAATATCACAATCACAGTCTGCTGTTATTGGCCCTTTTACTGTCATCGGATCTGGCACCAAAATTGGGAATAATACTAAAATTTCAAATTCAGTAATTGGAGAAGGATGTAAAATTGGGTCAAATGTTATCATAGAGGGATGCTATATATGGGATAATATCAGCATAGAAGATGGCTGTAAACTCCAGCATGCAATTGTATGTGATGGGGTGATTATAAAGTCAGGGGCTGTTCTGGAACCTGGTGTTATTTTGTCTTTTAAGGTTTGTATCCTTGTTCTATCTATACCATGCCTTTAGCTAGAATTTCTTAATTTTAAAACGATTTTATACTTCACCAAAATAGTTATGTTGTCATTAAATCTGAGCATCATGTACCAAAACTTGGTTTATCAAGGAGCATAGTTACTCTGATGTTATGTAAGGTATAGGGTTCAGGTTTTTGAATGAAGAAAATAGGCTTATTGGCACAGGGAGTTTATCTCCCTTAAGTGCGGCCACCAGACTCAGATTTCTTGATGCCCAAAGTGGCTTCCAGAAACAGAGTGTTTTCAAACCAAAAGAAAGGCTTGAGAACAATTGAAGTCTTTAGTTTTTTTGTTTTCTATCAGTGTTGTAATGTTAATTATTACACAGATAAGTTTTTCTTATCTTAGCCTGTGTATTGCACAGATAGGTGTGTATTTTTGCAATTCAAATTCAAAATAAATAAATATCTTAAAATATATAAATTATATTTTGGATTTATCAACAGTTTAAATAGTGACATAAGATTATTTAAACCATTTATGATTTTTTTTTTAAATTCCTATTGAAATTCAAGATATTAAGGAGAGTAAATTTGCTATAGGAGTGGAATTGCTATTATTTTTTTCTTATGCTGTATAGATATGAATCTAACAATTTACTTTCATTTTCTTGACCGAGATATTATTGTCTAATAAGAAATTCACTTGGTGTCTTGCTTGTTTATTTCAACTAGTCACTGTGAGATTGAAATATATAGACATTGTCTTTTGTCAATAATCTATTATGCATACATACAGCTTTTGATGCATCCACAAATTTTATGCTTCCAGGTTGTAGTTGGGCCAGAGTTTGTTGTTCCTCCATATTCGAAAGTATCTCTTTTTCAGCAGCCAATTGAGGAGGACAGTGACGAGGAGCTTGAATATGCTGATAGCACTAGTGGTATTGCTGAATTTTTGTGAAACTTTGAACTGTGCCCTGGAGATATATGCTGATTCTTTATTCTCCTTATATTAAATTAAATAAATAGCTTTGCAAAATGTGATATTTATAGCATATTATTTTAAATATTGCCTGGAGTTAACAAAATCAGAGTGATAATTTTTAGCTTCTAAAACCAAAATTATTACCACTGATAACTTCACATGCCATAGTTCAAATTTGTTAATGCTTCAAACTGGTATTTTGAGCTTGTTAGCTGCTATAGTTTAAGATATGAGTTGATTTATTGATTATGTTAATCTTTAAAAGAAAATTCTTGTGGTGGAAATTTAATAAATAATTACTTTGATTGGAATGTGTTTCTTTGCTGTCTGTCCACCTATAAATTTATTTCTTGTAGGGGGGTTTTGTATGTGTTTGGATTGAACTGGGGTTGATTGAGAGTTAAATATTTATTGTTTTTCTTAGTTTGATGAGCCAATATATTCAGGTAGTACAATGACCTAAAGGCCCGAAATCCCTTTTCTCACTAGGCTCTGTTGGTTACATGGATCAAGTGACACTATTATGCTCTGTCAAAAACTGAATAATGATCTTAGTCAGATCTAATTATTTATCTTTTTTAACCGTTTCACTTTTTATTGGTAACCAATAATTATTGGGGAGAAGAATATTGTAGAAAGACCACAATTTTATTATGATAATTAAGGAATCCTTAATTGTAAAATAATCAGGCACATACATGCTATATGCATTTTATTCATATTATTTTCATCTGTTGAATAATATGATTCTGTCTTCTCATCAGTTTATTAATAAAAGTACATTTTAAGAAAGTTGAGGGCCTTAGTTGGTAAGAATGCAATTTTTTTGTTCCTTTTTATCAACAATGACACACCTTGTGTTAGTTTGAGTCATAATAATTTGCTTACTGGAAATCTCAGAATTTATTTGTCATAAAACGTTTTTGTCCTGAAGGAATACTGCACTCAACTATTGGGTGGTTATCCACTCGATAAGCTATTATAATTGTAGCTTCTATATAATGTTAAATTGTAAGCAATTTTATTTTGCTTCAGTGCTGTGTATTGATTGATATGAATAAAAACATATGCTAAATCTTTCATTACTTTTTTCATGTATGCAGTCATAGGCAGTCAGGTGGATAAATCAGATATAGAGATTTCTTCAAAAGTATTGGAGACAAATTTTAGTCCTGCTTCGCAGGTTAGTCACACAAGGCTTTTAGATATGCGTTTTCTCCATTGTCTATCTCAGTATGTCTTAACTTGTTCTTGATATGTCAAGAAGATTAAGCTTAGATTCATTTTAAAAAATTAACAAATTACTATTATTTAACATCAACTAAGACCTCACAAACTAGTTTTATAGAATCGAGTTTAGTCGAAATCTAAATTATAAGACTTAAATATTTAATGACACTAATTTAATCACCTCTAATTCCAAGTCATCAATATTTCCCATCAATTACTGCTCCTTAAGCAAAACACTACTTCAATTAACTAGACATTCGAGGCAAAATACATCCACTTACATGGGGAATGAGTAACTGGACTTTACAATAAAATAAAGGTTTAAAAGAGATTTAACAATTAGTACATCTGAAATAGGTCCATATTTCTTATAATTAGGACTAAAATATGTAGATCCATTTTAGATGTGGTGATATTAGAGGATAATTAGGACTAGGAAGATACATACTCCAGCATTAAATATTTTGTTCCCAGTACTTATCCCCACATTATTGTTTTGACCCTGTAAGTAAAAATTGTAAGTATCAGTCTCCAAAGGTGAATGAGCAAATTTAATGCACTTTGGTGCTTAGATGAGCCAAGTTAATTTGATTTGTCCTTGAAGACAACTAACCATGGGGACTAAACTCATTAATTTGCTCCTCTAGAGACTATAAATTTATATTTTTTATGCTTAGGGTCAAAACAAGCTAGTAATTTGGGCTGGTTACCTTTCTCTCTGCTCTAATAGTCTTAGATTTCTAATAAAAAAGTAAAATTATTTGAGTTTCTCTTGTTCTATCTCTTGCTTGCCAACTTTAATATATCCTTTTACACTACTTGTAATAACAAAATAAGTGGCTAATATTGATATTAAAAAAAACGCAATATCATACTCCTTTTTTTCGAGGGAGTACCAAAATGAACCCCAAGATTTGGTTAGGGAATTTATTGTTTCTCATTACACTCTTTTTTTGTTGATCAGCTAGGTATCGGTGGGGCAGGTCATGTTTGGTCAACGTGTGAAGGTGGCCACGAAGAAGAGTGGAGGCACTCAGTGGCACCTATTCCTAAAGATAAAATTCTAGAGGCAATCAAAACCATGGAAGATGATATGGAGTTTGCTCAGGATGACAGTTTTCTCCCTCCTTCTGGAGAGCTGAAACCTAATTCTAATGATTCAGATGATGATGATCATGAAGATTCTAGAGATGACAGTTATTACTTTGAGAAAGAGGTTAGAATTTTGGCCTTTAAACCTGTGTCAGATGCATTCTGTGGATATCAGATTTTAAAAATACTCTATCATTTGCAGGTTGAAGCAACCTTTCTTAGGGCTGTGCATGAAAACATACAAGAAAGCCATTTGATGTTAGAAATCAATTCTTTGAAGTAAGTAATACACTTGTATGTATTAGTAAAATTTGAATCTAGACCTGACCTACACCATTTCATCTGATTCTCACAAAATTTTTGTCTAGAAGGCATAACATCTTCAGCAAGTGTGTATTTTTGTATTGAACTATTTTCATTCTGCAAGTTTGGTATTTTATTATATGATTACACTGTAAGCATGCATTAGCTGGGTCTTAATTTGTAGTAACATTGGCTTTATTTATGTGGTAGGTTGTCATACAATAAACAAACTTCTGATTGTGCCGGAGCTTTATTTTATGCCATGATGAAGTATGCTTTAGACATCCCCCATAGTTCAGCTGGTGAGCTTTTCCCTTTTTTTCTTTTGTTACATAATTTTTTTTAAATTTTCCATCTGTTTCTTTAAATAGTATTTCTTTCTTATCAAATTAAATTATAATATTTTGTGGAATTTATTTTAGAATTTGAACATGGAAAACATAGCATCTTGACCTTGTCAGAGAATGCTATTAACAAAATATTCATTTTGGATAAATTAATCAACTGGAGGCTCTTTTGTTAAAAATTGAGTCAAATGGAAGTATTTTTATTTAAAAGAGTTAGAGGAAAAACAATTTACCCTATAGACTGTTTTTATAGAGTCCAATGGTGTTATGTGATCCATGGAGCTGACTTCTCCTACTGGAGTTTGTTGCTCATCCTGCTTTTTTATCACTTTGTACAGGGATTGATTGACATTTAAAATAAGTTACTCATTTATAATTGTATCTTTTTGTTTATTATTTTTTAATGGTTGTTCACTGATTTTATTATTGTTTGGGATGAATATTTTTCAGATAGTTTGCTTCAAAATGTCCAGGTTGTATTTACAAAGTGGAAAAAGGCTCTTACATCCTATCTGAATGACAAAGATGAGCAGGTGTATCTGTCAATTCTCTCCATTTGTTCATGAGATTCATGTTCAATTGTTTAGAAATTTTATTGGAAGATTTACTGATAATCTTGTCAATATTTTTCTTTATTTTTCACTTCAACATTCTGTAGAATTTATATTTTGTCTCATGATTTCATCATTCAATGTCCATTTATAAGGTTTCAGGATATCAATTTCTTTTGCAAAATTGCAAAATTAATCATGCAATTCTCTCTGTTTTTCATTTCTGCATGTTGGCTGGAGTACTCTAGCGTTGAATGGCACTTTGTGTTCTTCACGTAATTTTTAACTTGTTTTGGACTATATAAACTGTTAGTTATTTCATTGTTAGGATTTTTTAATTTGTTTTGGACTATTTAATTTGTGTTATTTCATGGCTGCTAAAGTTAGGATTTTTGTGGCTGTATCAAATAAAATCTCTTATTGATTTGCTGCTGAGTGATCTTTGAGCTTGGTTATTACATCTTACACTTGCATTTTGATTGTTTTTTGAAACTTGTTGGAGATTTCACATCGGCTAGAGATAAGGTAGGTTCATAGTATACAAGTGAGTGCAAATCTCACTTTATATGCCGATTTTGTAAGCTCGATTTAGGCTTAAAGTCTATTTCTTGAGAGAATTATTACACGTTGGGTAAAGAAAGAGAAAAGGCTAAAAGATCTTTGATTGTGTGAAACCTGTAGTGCTTAATTAGTTTAATCAACTTTGAGTTGTTATAAAAGATCTTTTATCATTATGAATTACTTTTATGAATTGTCTAGTGTTTTTGTGAATAATAGAATTTGTATACCTTGTGGCACCTTACCTGCTAACCAGCCCTCTGCTCATCTGTTTTGAATATTTGACACCAGATTGAAGTAATACTTAAATTTGAAGAAATGTGTTTGGAGTCAGCTAACGAGTTTGCACCATTGTTCACAACGGTATGCTTATTTTCTGCCAGTTAGGTTTATTGATGTCTCATTCTGTTTGTGGGAATATCATGCACAGAAGTATAAATGTGGCTATCTTTCGTAATTATTAAATGGTTTTTTATATCGTTCATAAATTAGGCTTGTTAATACGCGGTGTTTTAAGTTACATCTGATAGGAAAATTAAAACGGTGAACTCAATTTCAAATAATGTTATATTTTTTGCCCAAATAGAAAGTAGTTTAATATCAATCATAATAACTTTCGCATTGGTATTCTGTCTAAAGTAAATCAATTAACAACGTTATGAAATGAATTTTGATGCTAAAGAAAGGTTTCAGAAAGTTCTCATGCTCATTCTTGTGTATCTGTTTGTCATTTTAACTTTAGCCTTTTCTTTCTGATGTTGTGACTTAATTGCTGCTTACAGATTTTGCACCACTTGTACAATGACGATGTTATAGAAGAAAATGCTATTTTGAGTTGGGAAGATGAGAAGAAAGATGCTGATGAGGCAGATAAAGTTTTTGTTAAGCAGGCCCAAAAATTCATTCAAGTAAGCAACCATTGTTTGTTTTTTCACACTTACAGAACTAGGTTTTATGCTACCCACGTTTTCACTATCTTTAAGATGCATTACTTTTTTGGGTAAGCCATTTAACGTTTCATGTTGTAGTGGCTGAAAGAGGCACCCGAAGAAGACGATGAGGAGGAGGAATAAGACAGGATTTTTGCAAGGTAGTGTCATCTCAGCAGCTTAAAAAAGGGAGTTCACTGCATTCATCTTCGCTTTCGAATGGGTAGTTGTTGACAAGTTTCTGTGCACATTATGTGGAGGAATTAATCTTAAGGAAATATGAAAGTGATAGAAGATCGAATCCCTTGAGTTTCAGGTGTTATACCGTGTGCTCACTTACCTGTTAATTTTTACCCACTCAGCAGGTTAAGTGATGAAACTTTCGAAATTGGTATTTTGGTTCCTTGATCATTGTTGTACTTATGTGATTGAAAAATACTTAGGCGAACTGTAGTAATTATTAGGTTAAATGTAAAAAAAAACTCCAATTTTGGGTCATTTATGAATTTAATAATTATGGCCTCACCACGTTAGGAAAAAACTAGCAGAGGTTTATAAAGTATGAGGTATCATTACTTACTTCATCACGTTAGGAAAAAACTAGCAGAGGTTTATAGAGTATTAGGTATCATTATTTACTTCATCACGAAAATCTACTCCTATTCGAAATTTAATGTTAATTGGGTTTCAAATTATAATCCTTTGATAACATTTGGTATCATTATAAAATAATTTTACACTGGTTTAATTACATTTTGAACTACTAGTGGTGGATATAGGACATATATAGTATCCTACCATTATTAGATATCAATAAAAATAGCAGTAGACAAAATTCATGCAAAAAGTTGTGTATTGCTTAAATTCATTTATATATATACTTAAGTTATATACTATTCATTAAATTAATGGCTTGATATGTAACAAAAATTCAAGCAGTAAAGTGAAAACAATCTTTGAGGAATAAAGAACTTATTGTAAGTTATTCTATGCAGTCTTTTTTTTTTTTCATGATGTTAAAGAATTTGTTAGAGCCAACCATTATAGTTATATTTAGATGTCAAATATGACTTTATTATATATATAAAATGCATATCCTTAAAAGCAGTTAAGAAAATTTGTATATTTTTGTATATTATGCAAATTCTATATGATAACTTTGTAAATTTATATAATAATAATTATACTTACAATTAGTTTTTGGTCAAATTATTTATTTTGTTCCTACAGGTATATATTTAATTCAAAAACAGTAAATCATAACCCTAAATAGTAAACAGTAAATCCTAAACCTACAATCCCAAAGAACAACCATCACACAGAATCTCGATCAGAAACCTAGGTCTTGACATGGGTCCCAAGGCCCAGGAGGAGGTCTACCATTTGGACCACAACAAGTCTTCAAGAGTAATTTTATCTTCTGGATTTTCTATTATGGAAATATCTTTTATTTACGAAATTATTATTCCAGAAACACTAAAATGGTAAAGGGTAATTTCAATATTTTTGAAGAGTATAAGGCTGCAGGAAGAAATTGTCCAAAATAAACTGCCTTCAAAACAAGATACCTAAAAAAGAAGTTTTGATGTTTTATTTGTTAAGCTTAGTTTCTGGCTAAACAAATTTGTATGAGAAGAGTGATGAAGAAAAGAATGAAAAAACATTTATCTTGATCCTGGTGGTGAATCCGAAGGTGCAGTTATGTCTCTCCTTAATTTCTTTCTTCAGTTCACTTTCAATGTATATAAGAATTGTGGTTTAAGTATTTGTTGGGTTCCGTCTCAACTCCAACTACCCTTCTCCTTTGCTACTTCCAACTTTCAACAAAAATAGTTTTATATTTGTCACTGCCAAATTGCTTCTTTTAAATGCTCTTATTTAATGCTTCTATGAATTCAGTGATCAGTTCTTTCTTTATTTCTTTCTCATTTTGTTCTTCAAATTTATCTTGCTGTTTTCTTATAACCCAAGAAAGGATGACAATAGTAACATAGACTTTTAAATTACACCATAGCTTTTAACTTCAAGAAACCTTTCATTCTTTAATTTATGTTTTTAATTGTGATAAATATCTATATTTTAATTTTCTTGCATTGATATCATTATATTTTGAATTTTTGGATTTGGATCCTTTATAAAAATAGATAAATTTTCTTTAGGTTGATCACTTCAACGTAAATAAATGGTCTCTTAAATATTTTTTTTTTCTCTTTTACTAATGCGACAACTTTAATTGGATGGAAATTTGAAGTTGTTATTATTAACATACTTCAATATATTTTTTTAAAATAAAAAGAAATCATAATTATAAATTTATTTTTATATTTTTACAAATAATATTCTTTCTTTTTCTCTGTCTTACTCTTTCTTTCTCTTTTTCTTTTTTTTTCTCAGTTTTATTTATTTATTTATTTCTTCTTTTTTCTATCTATCTTTCTTTCCTCATTTCTTTTCTTTTTTTTCTATTTCTCTTAAAGAATATGGTAAAACATATTAAGAGTAAAAGAGTAAAATCATGGAAGGGCAAAGAGGTAAAAGCGGTTGTGTCAAACTTTTCTAAGAAGAATGGTTTTCTCATTCACGTAGACAAGGAGTTGAGAAGCGAGAAAGAGAAACTTTAGAAGAAGAAAAACTACGGAATTTATTGCTACTTGCAGTTTTGTATGTGTACAAATATTGTGTATATAGGCAAAACATAATAAAACATAATAAGAGAAATGTAAGAGAAAATTCTAAGTAACCGAACAATGGTAATATCAATTATTTCAACATCCTTCCCTCAAACGCGATGATGTATATTTATTATTATTTTAAGCATGGAAATTGGTTTTTTTATAAGACATCGACCAACTGATAGAAAGATCGAATGGATAATAATTGTAGGAAATTGTCCTGTGTGAATATCACAAAAATATAATTAATCCATTCTAGCTCACAAGATATAGTTGTTAGGACTCCATACTGAATTTCAGACAAAGATTGAAGAACAATACCATATTTCTTTGACTTTCATGATATAAGAAATTTTCTTAGAAAAATTATAGAACGTCTTTGTGAGTTAGGGCATGATGCCCAATAGAAATCACTAAGAGCCTTGCCTTGATAATAATTTATGAATTAGCGTCGATTTTTCAATTCTTTTTCATTTATGGTTTTTCAAAATTTAAAATAATATATATATTTTCAATTATATAAGAAAATATAATAATATATAAATGTATATAAAAATAAAAAAATTTAAAAATATAGAATAGATAATTCTTCAACCTTATACAATGTATTTATTGCATCAAACAGAGATAAGCAGAATTCTGATTTTTTTTTTCTTTTGGAACTCAAAGAAACTCCATCTAATGGTAACCATAGAAGATAAACATTCGAAACCATGTGAACTTGGAAACTCATGGAGGCCCAGGTTGACCGAATGGGCCTCCAGGTGGGCCAGAGGGACCCCCAAAGCAATCCTGTAGTAACCAGCAGCAGCACAAAAAGCTCAAGCTGTCCCAACAAAAATCAAAATTAGGTCTATAAATGGTACTGATTAAATGCATAAAATACGCACATATTTTCTGAGCCACATAAAATTTCACTAAGCACGAGTTTAAAATAACCCTTTTCTGTTTCATACTAATATATGTAATTAAAATTTTACAATAAAAAACAATTACTTTACTTTAAATCTTATAGATGATAGAGCATAAAATGTCCTTTATATACTTTTTTTTGACATTTTTCCCACTTTTATATTAAAAAATGGTAATGCATAAGCCTTTCATGCATTCATTTATCACTTAATAGGAATTAAGCAATGGTATTGAGTTAACCTTCTGGAATAGCTTAAATACTAGATCACAATATTTACTTACCAGGAGTTAATCAGATCGCAAAACCCACCGAAAAAGCCCGGACCTCCTGGGCCTGGTGGACCCCAACCAGGAGGGCCTCCTAGGCCTGGACCTCCGGGTCCCATTTAAAGCAATGCTTTTGTCTTTGAGAATGAGACTGAAAAAAAAGATATATATGAAGTTTGAGATCCTTGGAAATTTATAGGCAGCATGAATTAACTTAGCCATATTTGTTCACTTTCTCCCAACTAATATTCCAATTTGATTTTAACCTAACTTTCAAACCATCTTCTCTTACATGTTGAAAATACTTCTACTGAAAGGTTGTTACTCAATAACTATAATTTTAAAATTTCACATTATAAAAATTGATCAGTGGTGATTTAGTTACCTTAATGCTTCAGACAGGTAACTCAGTCTGCAACTGGAAATTACACCTTAGATAATCTTTAATGATGTTCTTCACATAATCAGTTCATTTTATTTTAACAAATTCAATTAATTTTCCTTTAATTGATTTTTACATTAACAAGTTGTTTAACTCACATAAGAAATATTTTGGTTATATAAACTTTTTTTCTTAATTTTACACAATCCAAAATCCCATGTGACGCAAAAAAAAATTCTTTTAAGAAAATAATCTGTATAATTTAGCTAAATAACTATCATATATTACTAAATGGGCAAGACTTTTTTTTTTTGAAAATTTATTTGACAAAAGGTGATTGGTTGAAAAATCTTTTAAACCTATGTATATATTTTGAGACTATATTTCGTATTTAAAATTTAAGTCCACTAACCTATATATTTAAGGGAAATGATTAAGAAATCAAAGTAAAAGTTTTGATTGAAAAGTATTTAAATTTTGTGTATGCATTCCCATCGCTATTTCTAATAAAACATATTTATTTCAAGAACAATGTATGGCAAAAAGTTACATAAAATTATATTTCTAAGTTTTTAAAATGTCATCGAGGGAGTATTGAAAACTGCTGGTTTTGGACTAAGCCTTACTTTAAACAAGATCTGAATCTGAAAAATAAGTCAAAGTTGAATCTCAAAGTTTAAGACATAAATTAGGCTTAGATCTTATTAATTTAATCCAATACGATAACCTTAAAAAAATTATGGTAACAACAAATTTGTCTTCAAAATGAAAAAAAGAAAAGGTTTAAAAATAAAACGCTTCTTCTTAATTTTTCATTTTAGAAAAAGGAAGCATCCTCATTTTTAATATCGCAGTTAATTATAATTAGAAAATCCATTCGTAGTATGCCTATGCAATTTTATATGTTATAACTTTCTTCAAATATTATGTTTATCTATCAAATCATTAAATTATAATCATTCAGTGTATGCAATTTCAAATGTTAAATCTAATAAAAAAAAATCAAAATACAATTAAATAAGTATATTTTTGTATATTTCAAAAGCATAACATTTTAATCTTAATATATACTTATAAAATATTAATATTTTATATTAGAATAAATTTTATAAAATAAATTAATTTAATAAAAATATTATTTAAAAATATTTTACTCACTACAAAAATATCTGTAAGTTTTAAGTCCTTAAAATTTTCTAACCATTCATTTTCAGTTTTTATCTTTAATTAGGGTTAGTTTAACATAAAATTAAACATATTAGTTAATATAATTAATGTAATAAAAGTATTTCGTAGATTTTTTTAGGTATATAATTTATCAAGTACTATATTTCTTATATAATATAAAAAGGTAATACACACACATATATATATATATATATAATTTTAACCTGTCATTGTATTTTTATTAAAAATAAAAATAGTTTACTTATATGCTAATAATTTATTTTCTATATCATGCATAATAATTTTATTTCTAAATACAAAAGTAATAACACGTTTTATATATCTGGAAATGATTAATAAAATATATCAAAATTATATGTAATACTAAACTTACTGTTATTCCTTTTTCTTCCATACAAAAGTTAAAGTTAACATAAAATAATTTTATTCATAATACTAATAATATTCATTTTGCTGACTCTATAGAGGTGCAGAAAAAATTGGCCTAAAACTTATTGAATAAAATACATTTCTCTCCATGGGCTTTACAGCATTTTCAACTAGGAAGTTTCTTCCTGCACCCCACAATTTTGTAAATTCCAAAACTGACCTCACAATTTTGGGATCTGAGAGTGTACTACTGATTAATCCAGAAGTGAATCATGTTACATTCTGGATGAGAGGGTGTTCTGGAAACAAAGTTTGAATAAATTATTGATTTCCGAATTGTTGAATCTGAAAGCCTAATTTCTATTATTACAGCAGATTGGTAGATCTAGAATGATTTTTTTCAATTATGGATTTCTGAATCTGGAAATGCATATTTTGAGTTACATATTGGCAGATTCAGAATGATTTTTTCAATTATGGATGTTTTGCATTTTTTTTTATGTTGGATTAAGTACTACCGGAAGCATCAATCCAGAAAATTAATGGATGCGCCAATCCAAAAATTTATCGGATTTCATAATCCAGAATAAAAAAAGTAAATGTACAATTTATATAGGAATACTTTTGTCTACAATTTATATAGGAATACTTTTGTCTTTGCGCAACCTTGTGGGGGTGCAGGAAGAAAAATGTAGGAATGCAGGAAGAAACTGCCTTTCAACTACTTCATCTCAAATGTGGTGAAAATGACTTTAGGCACTAAGACCCAGGTTTACAAGATTGATTTTTAATGCGAAATTAGTTTTTGATTAAAATTAATGTAATTCCATACATGTTTTTTTATTCGAAAAACTATCAGCAGATTTAATATAACAACTTCATCTAATAGAAAACTAAAATTAAGATACTAAATATGTAAATACTTAAAATTCTTAATGGACATTTCAATATAATGCAACCATAAACTCCAACCATTCACACCTCTTTCTTTTTTTCACATATTAGTAAATTATAAATAGCAAATTATGTTCATAATTTCAATCATAAATTTCACATGTTTCCTAGATGATGCAGTCATAACTCAATGAGTCACTCTCTGCTGGTAGCAAATGCAGGCTCTCTATTAATTGCTACTTCACTCTATTTCTATCTTCCTCCTCCAAAGAAACTTTGATAAAATAAATTTGTGCATTAAATAAAATTAACTTGTACAAAAAAGAATTCTCTATCTACACAATTAGTTTATACATATTAATTTTAATTTATAAAAACTTTCATTTATATATTTTTCTAAAATTGCTTTTTTTAAAAAAAAACTTATCAAAATATATCCTGAAGTGATTCCATTTAGTGGGGTTTACCTCCACAATAAAACACATTTACACGTAAAAGAGTAAGTGTGTTTCTAATTCTTCATATTTTATGCTACAAATGTGAGGAATAAGAAAATAATGAAAATAATCAATGGCAGCTTTGAATTCTGGCAAGAATTAAATACACAAATCTGAACTGCCAGGTGTAGTTCTGCTATGCTGGAGAGCTATATACTACGAATGAAGGACAGTGTGGATACAGTAAATTGATTCACAAGTTACTACAAGATGAAGGACATAAAATCTTACTCACCAGATTTCCTTGTTAATTATGCAGGGGAAGAAATGCTTTCGCACCCTTTGTTAGTAAATAATGAAAACCCAAAATCTCCTCAATGAGCTCACTCCTGTACACAAAACCTTCCATGAGCTCAAAACAATATCACATGATGGCTGCCAACCCCACAACATCACCATCATCAACTTTGGACTCGGGAGCATTGGCTGAGCTGCGCTGTCTCACTGAAAACCATAACTATGAGGTTAACAAATTTATAATATTACCAGCAACATTATAATATGCCAAAAAACATATAATTGACAAGCATAGCAATATAGGAAAAACTACCATCACTTAAGTCTTCAGTTATAACAATTACAAGTACTACCAAACATTGAGAAGCTCTACAGTTTATGGCATTACATCGATTTATTAACTAACTGCTAATGTGCCCAACTATATTTTCCAGAAGTTGGAGAAGTAAAATGCGAAAAAACAATTAGAAGTTATTGCTTACTTGAAACGTTTGTAATGATATTTACACTTTTCTGTGCTGCAAGTGCTTTCAATTTGTTACCGGTTGCTAATTGAAGTAAGCTTTTCATATGCTGCTTTTGTTCCTTTGGACTAGATGTTTTCTTTAAAGATTCCTCAAAGGCAACTAAATCGTGAGGGGTAATATTGGGGAGAGACATCAAAACCTAAAAGGAGTAACAAAATATATTACTCAATAGCAAAAGTTTAGCATCCTCTTCTTCGCAAATGAACTCCAAATGCAAAATGCAGTCAAAAGGAGAAAAAACAGCTAAGTGATGGAAAACAAGAAAAATACTAACCTGCCTTGGAGCTGGGTGTCGATCACAAAGATATACAAATATTTCACGACAAATGGCAACTAGATCAGCACTGGTTATTGCATTTGATTCAAGGGTTAAACCTTGAATAATGGATGTAAAAAGATCTTTACAAACATACTCTATGAGTTCTGCGTGATTTGTTACTATCGCAAGAACTACCAACACAGAGCAATATGAAGAAATTTTAGTCACAGATTCACCATCCGTCCATGTAAAAGCTTCTAAACATAGCCGCAGAGTTGGAAGGGCCAGACCTTCGTGCTTTAGAAGGAAACTGTCACATAAAAGAATTATGACAAATAGAGCTCACAAAAAGTTATAAAATATGAAAGAACTAACTTACAAACAGGTAGAAAGCATACCCAACCATAGAGCACGATGCAACTGTGTCCAAGCTTTTTAGAGTGTCTAATCGACTAACATGTCCAGACTGTTCCAAAGAAGGGATTCCATTATTAAGGGGAGGAGAAGCAATGACAGAGAGGAGTGAACAGATCTCACGCGTGAGATCCCTCAAAATCGTTTCCTCCATCACTTCCACTTTCAAGTCTGATCCACTAAGAATGCTAAGAGCATCCGGAACTTTTGCTCTACCATCTTGTAGAAGACTAGACCATGAACAGCTAAGGGCTTGCTGAGCATGGATAAACAATGGCTGTAGAATCTTTTCCAGCCAAACCTCCCACATATCCAAAGGACAATTTTTAACCAAAGGAATCAAAGTGGAATGAACAAGCTGTCGTATGTGCCTGAACTCCATCGACTGTATATTCTCCATCAGCGCAACAGAAACAGAGTGCACATCCAAATATTTGAAAAATGAATCCCCAATGGTTGTTGACAATCCCAATACATTATATCTTCATATAAAGAAAGGATATATAAAAAGATGGAAATAAAAATGCAAGTTTTATCATAGATGATAATTTTCTGTTCATAAGGACTTTATTTTCTCTTTTCTAGAGGTTTGGTGCACAACCAATATTGAAGGTGAAGACCAATTATATTTGATTTGAGACAACAGATAATAAATTACAAATTAAAAATAGAATAAGATTAGCGCACATACCCACTGTCTCTGATGCCTTTAAACCAGTTTCGTATATTCGATCCATTTGGTTCGGCATATCCTTCTTTATTAATGTCGACCTTAGATCCATCTGTGACGGTCAATGAACCCTTTGGCAATTTGGAGTTCCCTTCTCCAAGAAGACTTGACCTCTCAACATCAGCCATAACCATTGCAGCTCTTACCTCTCCAGGTAAAGCTTGACTTACAGATGGAGACCAAAGGGAATGTATACAACGAAGTAGCTGGAAAACAAGAATGTGCTGTGCTTATTAATACAAAGTACAGAGCAAGATTATAAGCATGCCAATCTTTTTGTAGCAAAATACTACAGGAAACATAACATGGCCAGCCTCTTAATGTCAGGTATACATACTTTCAGGAGAGGAGTCACCATCCATGATATGTGAGAGGCCATTGGATTTATTGGAGTTGAATTTGGTGTGGAGCTGTTTTCTGAATTCCAATTGGCTTTCTTCAATCCACTCCTCTTAAGCGCCCTTTCAAAGAATGTCAAGGTATGAAAAATTGACCACATAACAGGTGCTTCAGAGCACAACTGAACCAAACCTTGTGGACCTGACAGATATTTTTCCTGCCACTCAGATTGTGTCCACTGATGGCTCAAAGGTTCTAGCAGCCATTTTAAAACTTCTTGTTGCTGTTGAATTCTGAGCCAAATTTAGCACAATAACAAGAACTGGTTAATTGCAATCATCAAAAGACTATCAAACAAGATTAAACAGAATTATGTCTCCTGTTTGATCCTTACCCAGAAGAAGAAGCCATAACAAGAAAAGCTTCACCTAAAAGATTATGCTCACTCTGAAGCAAACAACCCTCCCTTTGCAAACATGCCATTGTATCAGCAATGCCCTACATATAAAATCAATAAATTATATAAAAGCTATCTCCTACCAAACTATTTTAGGAAGTGGAGCAAAATTTTCTCTAGAGCATATATGAAGTGTCCAAATTGTAATGAGTAAAGGATTGGGAAAGAAGATATTAATGCACTACCCATGTCTCCTGACATAGCAATGGGGTGTGCTTATACTAACATCTAAATTTAAGTACCAGAGTAGTGCCACAAGCCAAACCTTGGTAAGAATTTTGAACATTATCTGTATCTGTATTGTATATAAATAACACGTACAAACCTTTTCTCAGATAAACCTTAACTCCACTCATGTCTCTGCATATGAAACAAGTTTAAGCAAATAATTTAACGCCCAAAGTCCCAAACCTATACACAAGTTGTGATTCCAAACTTTATAAGCTATTTAAGCTTCAATATGTCTAGTTGATATCAGACTACATACACCCCATTTAATGCTGCAATTAAGGCAGCCCTAAGTCGCAAATAGGGCAAGTCAATTTAGGCAGATTTTCAACATGTGACAATTATTGCAATGCCAATGTAAATTATGATATTAATGGACTATTGGCTTTCAGGCAAATCTTTATTTTTAAAAGTGTGGAACAAACTAGGTCTCACTAATTTAAAAAATTGAAGTTATAACTAGGTCCTACCATAGGAACAAAATTCAAAATGATGCTCTGATAA
This sequence comes from Phaseolus vulgaris, assembly GCF_051622355.1. NCBI lineage: Eukaryota > Viridiplantae > Streptophyta > Magnoliopsida > Fabales > Fabaceae > Phaseolus > Phaseolus vulgaris. The sequence goes on from NC_143503.1 coordinate 27,284,743, forward strand.
GTTATCACGGTTTGGATTTAGGGAAGCAACTAAAAATATGTGAAACTACAGAAACCCATTACAAACAATTGGATTCCTACAGTTTCAAAAGTATAAAGGTTTGTGAATCCAACATACCATCAGAAATTTTGATCAGGTTTAGCTGCTTATTGCAAAAAAAATAACCACACTGCTTCTGCTAGAGTAAAATTCAAATATACCCATATCCAATTAAACTTCCATTATTAAGATTGAAAGTCAACTTCAAGTTTTGTAAGAGATTTGGCTAATAAAGTGAAATGGCATTATAGACTAGTATATTCACATGTCAGGAAGAGGACTAAAGTATGAAACAAGAAGGTAATGAACAGAAGACAAATATCAGTGCACAGAGCCTGAAAACTGATATCAATATATGATAACAGATGTCAAGTCAAACTAGAAATTCAATCTTCAAGATATTCATACAAAAATTGTAAAGACTAAAAACACAATTTTAGTAATCACGTTATAACACAGGTTTGAACATTAATATTATTGGAGGATATCAAAAGATACTTTAGCTAGTTCAGTAAGAACCCTATAGTAGCCAATTCTTATTATGCTGCGGCTTAACTTACATAAGATTAATTTACAAATAGATTAAGGTTACTTTCATTGAATAACAAGCTTTTTCCTCCATAGCCCCTCCTCTGTAAATTTCATATTTAATTGCAGTCCTATACATGTAAATTGCTGCATTCATCATGTATACAAGAAACAATTCCCATTTATTGGACACAACAAGTTAATTATAGTTTTCCATCAATTGGTGTTTAAAGAATTCACCTTCATATGAGGTAAGATGCTTTTGTCCGCAGCTTTTGATATCCGAATAAATGATGTACAGATCTGCAGCCTTGCATGCCGTGCACTATGCATTGATGTATCCTATCAAGAGACATAGAATTAAACTTGCCACAAAATTTCCAATTATTGAAACTTACAATAAAAAAACGGATTGTTGCAGGAACCTTGATTATAGTTGGGAGAGATGTTAGAAGTTCAAATAATTTATTAATAACACTGCCAACTGCATCAGGGAAATGCTTCAGAAAGGGGCCCATAGCATCCAAATAGTGAACAAGTACTTCAACAAGTGCAGGCTCCGTCCATTTTAAGGAAATTAATAGTTGAAGTATACCTACAAGACACAGTAAGCATAACTATAACAGAGGTCTAAGTAAGAAATTCTAAAACAGGATAATTTGGAAGATTAACTAAAGTAACCTTCAAACGTTCTACATAATGAAAACTGGACATCAGCATTTGTCTTGGTGAAGTCATTGGATCCATCAAAAACTGCATTTACAACACCCTCTATAGCCAACTGCATGCTTTCCATCACAGCTAAGTCCTACAAAAAGAAACGCAGAACTCATAACAGATAATTACATATAAGGTAGAAATGGGGGGGATCACACCTGACAGAGATTAAAGTATCCATGATATTAAGAGTATATTTAACATTGGAATGGAAGGTATTTATACCTGAGTTGGTGCTGGAGAAACTAAGAAACCTTTAATGACTGTATCAATCTTTTCAGATACTTTAGTAGCAGCAATCACAGGTTTGTAAGAAGATACAAACCTAATTAACTCCAACTGTTTTAATAAACCATTCATCAGTTAAATATATTTTGAAAGGGTTAATTTGACATAAAGCTTAAAGAAGAATAGATTTGGAACTAGATATAAAGTAAAAGATACCAATGCAGAATAGTTGAGTACATTGTACAATACCTACATGTGACTTGCTCATAAGCAAAACATTTAAACTAATATATGCTCGCTCTCTGTATTTTTCAACTTTCTCAGTCGTGCAAAATTGATCTGGGGTTAAATAGTTAATGTTTTCATTGCACAAAATACTTTCCCTGTATCTTTCACAGGTTTAAATGTCCAAAAGTCAAATTATTAAAATTTTGCAAAGCCACAAGTGTTCCATAACTCATGCAGTAGGAACGCATGATGCATAAAAGTTTACTTAAAATCAATTGACGCATTGCAAGCAATTAAACTATTAGTTCCAATTACTATCTTAGAACTTCAAGATGAAAAAAATAATAATATAAGAAGTTAATAACTTCCATCCAAATACATTCAAAAACAATTTTTTTCCTGTAAACAGAAGGGAAAGAATTTGTATATATCATGTGATGAAAAATATTATCTGACTTCACATGTGCATGAGACATACCAATCTAGATCGATAAAGGCTGAATGTTCCCTTGCACTCAAAATCTTCGCTCCACAACTCCAATACCCCTAAAGTAGTGGTAGTCTCATGCAGAATTTTTTCTCTCTTGAGCATGCGAGGGAAAGATGTATCCAAAATTGCACCACAGTAATCGTCACCCACAAAGCTTAGAGACTTTTTCTTTGCATTTTCAACCTCTCCAGAACCTGTGCTACCAACTGCTGAACTGTCAGCAGCTGAATGTATGGAATTTTTTGGCTTTGACATCAAATCCCTCATTAGTACCTACAGGAAAACATTTGAGGAAATAAATGAGATATGGCAATTTGATACACAATATTATTTGACTATTCACTAAGAAACACGGAACACCACCAAACAGTACTTTTGTGAAGTATTCCAACATACCAGCCAAAAGTGCATTGATTGAAAATGAATAGCAAACTTGAAATGTTGGAAAAATCCCAGCATCTGGAGAGAAACAAGAGAAATTAAAATGAAAGGATAAAATAAAATACAAGAGAAATGCATGCTCCTGTAAAATAATGGTAGCTAATCAGCACAAGTGTGAACAACATAAAAACAACAATAACTACACATTTAGCAAACAAGTTATGCCGAAAAATTTGCAAGATATATACCAAGACAAGATATTTGTTATATGTAATTATGATTTTGAATTCAAAAGAATAATATATGACAAAATTTCCAAAGAGAAGCCAAAACCATAACCACTATGTCATTTTAAGCTGAGTTTTCCCTTCCCCAAGCTACATAACTCATACCTGTTCTAGGTAAAGTGGAAGCAAGGTGCTATCACCAGCAATACTTTGCAAGTTATAAGAACCCAATGACACCATACTTTCACATATATATTCGGCAAATTCGTATTCACCCTCATCTATGGACCCAGGACTTGAAACGGATCTATACAGAAATTCTCTAGATACATTCATCAATGTTTGAAAGATGTTACTCATGGCTTGGTCAAATTTAGAAACAGATGTTTCAGTAGGCCTCCTCCTACAATCACAATTCAGAGTGACCAGTGGTCAGTGGTATTATTGATGGATGAAATATGTATAAAACCATTAAAGAACAATAACACATACCTTGAAGAGACAAGTTTAAAAAACTCTGAAGCATGTAGACGAAAATCTGGAGCAGATAGTAGTACACCACAACTGCAGGGAGTTAACAGAAAAAAATTATCAGAAGAAATAGAAATTATGTACCAAGAGGATTGCATGGTGCAAGATAATAGAGGTAATAAACATACCCATGAATGATGCCATGCTCAACTAAATCTGACAATGGAGCCCATTCAGCATACGCATTCACTGCATTTAGAGTAGCTGTTACAGCGGCAGCATGCTGTTTGGCAATATCCATTTGATTTCTACCAGCTTCATTCATTGCAGCTGTAAAGTGTCTTTCTAGTAACTGCATCAAGTATTACAAGTCACAATGTCATTAACAATGACAAAAGATTAGCATGTAAAAAAGGTGTTTAGTGCTGAGATGTACATTGTATAATAGTGGCAAAATTTCACTCAACGATTGAGTTAGCCCCCTCAAAAGTAGCCTTCGCCGATCACCTGAACACATCAACATGACAAGTAAAAGTAAGTATGCATCGTATGATATACAGAAAAGTCACTCAATATCAAATAGAGACAACATTTATGTGTCAAAAAGTCGGCGTGTTAGGAGTGTTGGGTTTATGTTTTGTATTTTATTTGTAGGACACTTGTTTATTTGCAATGTTGTTAAATAGCTGGAATGGCACTATTGTATTGGTGAATTCCTGGGATCCAGGACTGCAACTTCATTTGTGCTATAACAGCTACTATAGATGTTGTGGTTACAGCATGCCTCCTGCATCCTTTGTCATCTTTGGTGAGTGTTCATTAATTGAATGAGTAAATATTAAGCCAATTTTTATGCACTTTTACTTTTATTTGCATAGAACTTCGTTTTTGTATACATGTATAATTGATATATATCATACATTCCAGCCACTATTGGATTTCAGCTATTTGCCCACAATGTTAACCGTATATGCAGATTATTGGTTTTCTGCCATTTTCCTCAATCTGCAATTGATAGTGACGTTTACTAGTATAATATAATATGCACTCATGAATCCTAAGAATCACAAAATGCATACATCCAATTACATGCAGTAATCATTTTTCTCATTTTACACACTCTCCCTTATTCTCTATCCACTCACACTGACACCCTTTATATTTTCTTTACATCATGGTTCAGACGGACAGTTACATAATATTGACCAAGATGAAAAGCATATTTAAGGAAAGTGTAATAAACAAGTCATCCGAAAATGTCCCTTTCATTTGCTTCTTATCAGAAAAACTTATTATTATTGTGTCTAAAATTTTCCTAGAATAACTCATTGCTCAAGTCACACAGGTTTGCCCAAGTTGGAGAAATTCAGTTCTTTGAATCACACACATTCACATGAGAAAACCTAAGTTATTACAAACCTTCTAGATCTTCATTGTGAACAGTAATGTCTTCAGGAAGCCACCGCAGCATCATTGCAACCAACTCAGCCTAATACATAATTGTGAATCATAAAAACAATATCCAGGAACTGAACTGAAATTGAATAAAAACGAGCCAAAATGATGTAAGTGGGGAACTTCAAATTTACTTCTATTGGGCCCTTGTTGGATAGAGAGATCAAAGAGGGAAGCATTTCTTGCCACAGACCAATATCCTCTCTTCTAACAACCTGTGAAAGAACCACCAAAGAATATGGTCTATGTAAGGCAAATCTGCAATTGTGACAGAGTAAGAAGCAATAATAATGAAAAGGAAGTGCCTTGTGATGACACCTCAGCAACAAGGGCAGCTGTCTGGCTTTTGAGAGCCCAATTTTCGCAAGGATCTGCAATTTCTGACATCAAATCAAGGGAAAGATTTGCAAAGTTCTTGTGTTCTGCAGGGCTTAATTCCTCCCAACGCAAGCGCACTAAATGCTGTATAACAAAACGTTTTCACATAAGGGGTATAAGAATAAAACACCTAAGCAGACTTATCATTGAAAAGCACAACAAAAGCAAGTAAAATTGAACCTGCAACATTTTATAGGCATGTAACCGAATTTCAGACGACCAGTTTTTCTTCACCAAAAGGAATGATGTGTTTGCTAACGCCCGTACATCACCTGTCTTTATCTGAAGAAAATTTACATAAATTCATTAGTCACCTACACACGGCAAATACTAAAGCAAGGAAATGAATCACCATAGAGTAGCAATTCCCATGCCTCACTTAATTCGTCTCCGACACGTGTCAAATATTAAAGAAAGACAATTAATCACCCTAAAGAAGCAACAATCATAGAACAATAACAGCAACTACACAAGCTGCATCCACAAACAAACAATTGCTTTTTTTACATCTATCTGTCTATATACATATGTGTGTGTATGCGCGCAGAAACTCCATGGTCAATCATTTCATTGAATTTTGAAATGCAAGAACTATTTTAGTTATTTATTCAAAAATTCCAGATGAAACTGCAACTTTCACAGGAGCAGCATGAAAGCAACCTATAATCAAAGTCTACTAGTTCCTTCAGAGTAACACTACACTATCAATCACCGAAAATTACAGAGATAAATACATCTAAAGAGTGCATAGAAACGTGTACAAATTCATTAACACATGGATGAGTTGGTGTGTGCTATACGTTGATTATTAGGGCTTGCGCAGAAAAGATCGCAGTCATTTCTAATAACAGTAAAAAATGCAAACAGAGAATAGGAAAATTGAGAAAACAAGAAGCGATGAGAAGCACAGGAGAAATGATAAAAGTAGAAGGTGTTATTGCCCTATGGAACGGAGAAGATGGAAAGAGGAAGGGAAAGAAAGCGTTACGGAATCGAGAAAAGCGACGGCGTTTTGGCGAGCGTCGGGGGTAGAGGCCCAATCAAGGGCGGTGTGAATAGCTTGGGCAACATTGTTCGCACTGATGCCGTTATTGCCAGCACTGTCTTCCATTGTTAACTTCAACTGCTACTCTTTTTCTTTTTCTTTTCTTTCACTGCTTCTGTTCTATTCTTCAGACTGAAACCAGAGAGAGAGAGAGAGAGAAAGAAAGAGGAAGAGATTCGGTATTTCTTTCAACTCAAAGTCTCGGTCGGGTTTGGGGTTCACTCCGCACACACTCACACGCACCGTATTTATGTGTTAGTGGCGTATGGTGGTGCGTGAGCACGACTCTTCTCGACTTCTTCTATAATTTTTTTTTTTCTTTCTTTCTGCTCAAGTTTTCCTTTGTCCAAAATAAACTCTATTACACCTTTTAGTAATTTAATCTTTTAATTTTTAATTATTTATTTATTTATTCATTCAATAAAGACTATTATTTTTGTAGAATTATATACATGTATATATATTAAATTGTATTGTTTTTCTTTTTTAATTAATTATTTATAATGAAATCTTGTGTTTGTAAAGTCAATTGTAAATTTCATTAATCTCTTTGATTTATAACTCCTAAGTAAATTATGTTAAAAGTTGGTAAGAATGAGACTTGATAGTAATTTGAAAATAAATAAGTAATGATAATTTATTTGATTTTTTAGTCTCTTCTTAGGGTGTGTGAAATTGTTAAAAACATTAAAGAGAGATTGAACTTTACATTTAAGTTTTATGGATGAGAAAGATTAATAAATTAAAAGTTTTTAATGTTTTTTATATTTCTTGTTGCTAAGTTTTAATGACAGGATGAACTCTAACGCATTCCAAGTATATTTAAATTTATATAGTTTGTTACATGACGAATTTTATCATTATAAATAGTAGGTTGTTTTATTATGTATAACACTTTTGTTCAAAAGAAAGAAAATCAAAAAAGAAAAATTTCTTCTTTAGCCTTTTTGAAATATTTGATAATGTACAACACACAAGTAAATTAAAGGTTACTACATCTACAACTTAATATAATTGAATTGTTGTTCTTACGAAGAATTTTCTTACTACAACTTCTGCAAACAACTCAGGTCACATAAAATGATGTTGAAAAACATACTCTTGCAACTGTTTTTTTAATGATGTTTATGATGTTCCTCCGTTCAATTTCGTGAGTAGGAACAATGACCGAAGGAGATTGTAAAGAGTATGTATAAAATATTTTTGCTAAGAAACATACTAAAACAAATTACATTGTTTTTAGTAAATTATTTTCTTCAAACTTCTATTCTTCACAATATTGTATGTTGTTCTTATTTTTCACTAGCTATTCCCAATTTTGGATGCTTTTACTAGTTTCCTCCTGTATTAAAACCGATAAGGTTAATGAGATTTACTCTGAGATTAAAAAAAGTTACATGCTGTATTACCCAATATCAAATTTGTCGAATAGTTAATATTCACTCACAGTAGTGAATTTTTTTATTGGCCTAAAAATCTATAAATAACACTTTATGGACTATTCTAATAATTTAAATAATCTCAATAGTTTAATTTATTACTTACTCACTTATACTCTCTAAAAATTTTATTAATTTGAGTATGAAAACTCTTTTACAAGTGAACTATCATTAAACTTTCATTTATAAAGTTTAACAATTTTTTACTTAAATATATCAATCAACTTGTCCAATTCGAACATTTATTTTACACAATTCCAACTTATTTTTAATAAAAATACTTATAAAATGAAAAGGGCACTCATGCAATTTAACATTATGCTAACAAAAAAAATTAAGTTATAGAAGAATTATACAATTTAGGACAAGGCTCTGAACTGTGATATCCCTTTGCAGTTATGCAACTTTGCTTGATCAAGCATCACATTATCACTGTTGGCTAAGGTAAGCATTCTTTTTCTTTTCAGAAAGTTTTTTTTTTTTTAAATAAACTTATTCTCAAAGTTAATAATATAACTGCATTGGTATGGAAACTTCTATTGGAAGACTAAAATGTTCTGCCAAATTGACCTTTTTTTATTTAATTTAATCCTTCTTTTAATAAAAAAAAAGTTCAATTTCATTATTCGTTTTCAAAGGCTTCAATTGGTCTCTTCCATTCAATATAAGCTAAAATTTTCCTAAAAGTTTGTTTTTAAACAGTGGATTGTTAAAAAATCACTATTATTATATTCATTATTAATTTTTAAAAAACCAATAAAATTTAAATTGAAACAAAATTAAGATAGTAATGTGTTAGAACATTCATTATATTTTAAAACATTATAAGTCTAGAGCATAATCTTCAGAGCTCCATTACACATAATGAATTGTTCCTAATATGAATTTGTGACTTTTCTACTTTATATATTACTTAACTTTCTCATTTTTACTAAATGTGTGACTCAAATTCACTCTTAAATTTTTAACAACAATAACCTATTCAAAGACAATAAATTCCATTTTGAGAAAAAACATAAATTTGTTAATAAGTGCAATTATCAACTTGACATGCAAGATTTGTAATTCATTGTTCATTTAAGAAGGAAAGGAAGTTGATGTTAAAGTAAAAATTACACTAGCATAATAAATAAGGTGATGAGAGATGCATATTCAAACACAAATGGCTCTTTGAATTTGAATTTGATTGCTGCAAAACATGTTGTCTAATGTGGGAAACAATTAATCCAAGCAAATGATGATCGGATGAAACTTTCACAATCATATCAAATGATTAGTGGTGTGAATGTGATAAATTGATGGTTGTTGCATGCAAGTGTGTTCATCACCATTACTCAAAATATATAGATTTACATACTTAAATATGTTTGCAATGTGTATAAAAATGATTTAGAAAACTATCCAATGAATCTATTAGCGAGGTTGTAGGGAACCACAAATATTACCCAATTGAAAACAGAAAAAAAGGTTGTTTTGAAATCATCACAAATATGCACAAAAATAAATATAGCAAAACCTAAACAACCAAAATGATGTTACATGTGTAAAAATTAATACCATTATAATAAAAAAAATGTCCCTACAATATAAGGAGTTCAAACTGAGTAAATCTACCTCAAAGTTAGTCAATGATCATCACATTAACAAGTCACACTTCCAATGAAATGTAATATCACTTATTTTTTGCTATCATGATTTTTTTTTATTAGGGTTGATGCAATAATTCAATTTATTAACACAATTACAAATTAAAATTGTTATTTTTTAAGAATATTTCATTGTTAACATAAAATATTTAAAGTAATCATAATTATGCATTATTAGTTTAAAATTATCATTAATAATACTTAAAAAATGAAATAAAATATGATTGTTTATAAAATAACATGTTTTAAAATTAAATAATTAAAAAAACACTACAATATCAACAGCTACTAAATAAAATTAAATAATTAAGTTAATTACAAACATTAAAATATTTGTATTTATCCAGGAAAAAATTAAATACTTCAATTAATTAAAAATATAAATATCTATATTTGAAATTTAAATTAAAACTAAAATAATTTTAAAAAATAATAATTATTTAAGAAAATGTTATTGTAAAAAGTTAAATAAAATAACATTATTTATAAGACAATATTTTTATAACAATTAAATAATTAAGAATATTAAAATTTCTATATTTAATAAATACAAAATAAATAATTAGATTACTTAGCAATATTAAAATATTTATATTTATGGAAGAAAAATTAAATACTTAAATACTTAAATTAATAAAATATTAACATAAAACTTTAATTTAAATCTAAATTATTTAGAAAATTAAAAAGACTTAAAAACAAATCGAAATAGATTCTAAAAGTAAAAAGAATAAACTATTTATCTTGCGTAAAACTTTAAAAAATTGATAAAATAAGATAAGAAATCGGTTTGTATATAACCGATTTCTCACCTCTCAATATTACATGTTGTATTTAAGTAAATAAAGATATAGATATGTTTTTTAAATAAATAAAAGTAAAAAATAGTATTTTAAAAAAATCTCTATTTTCATTTGAAATCTAATACATTTTTCCCTTTCATCAAACTATTTTCATCTCTATTATACTTTTCACCTATTTCTCTTCTCTTCTACCCCCTTTATTTGTTTCCTCACTATCAAACACAGTAAAAGGATTACATGATACGTTGCTGCCTTCATCCCCCCCAAGAGACTTTCCATCCTTACCTAAATCTATAAATGAAAACATCAAATATGTATTATAATTCTAAAACATTAAACACAAGTCAGATATTAACAAGGGACTCCTTTTAAAAAATAAATCACGATGTACAAAGTAGTAATTCTCTCATCACAGATTGAACAGAAAAGAAAATTTTTCATTTTAATGAAAATAAAAAATTGGGGAAAATGAAGGTGTAAAGATCGGGGTAAATAATTTGTACCCCTTGCTGAGAACTGAGAAGCTATTATACTTTTACTGAGGAATGAACGAGCAGCAGCAGTTGGTATGCATCCAAAAATGAGGTAGCAGATGGAGATTCTTAATTGACTCTATAAGAATGTATTAATATCTAAGCTATGATTTTCTTTCCTTTAATCTTGTCCTTGAGGGCATCTTTCTGTGGTTTTGATAAATCCAATGCATCACCTGCAGTGTGTTTCTTACGCTTTGGCACTCCAATGTCAGCAGCATTACCAATGGGACCAGACCAAGCTTGGAATGGTTCCTTTGAATAGGTATAAGAGGTTGATGTGAAAGAGACATCAGTTGGAACAGTATCTGGATCAATATGATGTGAAGAACCCAGAGGAAAACCAAGTTGTCCATCTTGATGTGGTGGAGGGAACTTTTCACTCTTGCTCTTGGCATTTGCATGAGTGATTAGCCGTCTTCTCTGTTACACAGCAAGTTTAATCAACTAAACTTTTAACTCAGGATGCATAATCATTCATATATTTTTTTTCTATTGTGAAGCAAGACACTATATTCGAAGGAAAGTTGAAAATGGTACTGTTGGCACTTGGCAGATATTTGTGTCAGCCTGAGACAAAAAAAAGTTGTGTTGCCAAATCCTAATTGTCCTCACTACTTACTCTCAATCATTTCATTTTATTAAGCATTCTTGAAAGAGATAATAGTCTCAAAGCACATAATATTCCGTGGATTTATAAACTAACCCAAACCACCTCTGGCATACTTGTGATTATTAAACTTACATCAATATTTGATTGAAGCTCAGCATTGGCTTCAGGAGCAGGAAAAGCTTTTATACCACGATCACGAGTCCGATGCTTCTTGGAACCATCAACCTGAGCTTTGCCAGCAGCTCTTAGTCTGTACATTCATATAGATGTAGTATCTTAGAGATAATTAAACACAGTAGGATGGCTATATATATATTATAACTAGCAAACATTAACCAAAAAGACAAGGAAATTTTCGCTCTGATAACCTCTATAAATATCAGTAAGTGTAGTCTGGGGTTTATATTATGTATGTGTTTGTTGAAAGGGTGTGTTTGTCAGATAGTATAAGGTTATAAATGCCAATGACTAATCTAAAGAATACGAAATCTAATTGTTAAGTAACATAAGGGCCAACACCTTGCATTTACTCATCACATGCCTTATTTTCCTTCCAATTTCTCTCACCATATATCTATATGTGTGTGTACATAAACTTTTGGTTTGCAGAAAGGAAAGGTAAGAGCAGAGATACCTCCTCATTTCATCATCCCTTCGTTTAGCATCCATTTCCTTGCTTGGGGGATATTTTGGCAGACTAGAAGGATCGCAAGCATAAGGTTCTGTCGTAAAGAACTGCAAAATGCAGGAGCAGACAGGCAAGGTAAATGTTTACGGGTTTGGTTTTAAAAAGATTATAAAAACAGAACAGGAATAAAACCTATATTAGAATCAAGGTAGTTTCATTCTATCAATTCTTACACATATATAACTATATTATATTAATTTAAGATCATCGACACACTTTATTGTGAAAATTTAAGACAAGTGATCCAATCTATCTATGAATTTAATTTAATTCTAAAGAAAACACAATAAAGTGAATTGTTGAATCTATTCCAATATGAGACTCTTATGGTCAAGATAAACATTCAGCTTGAGAGAGGAACATCACCTCTAAAACAATATTCAATATTTGGTGAAATTTTTTCCAAAAGTAGCAGGTTATTACATTCAATTCAAGCAAATGGTTAAAATAAGATATCCAGAACAAGAAGCTGAAAACTTGCTGTGAGAAGATTTCTTGTCAAGATCAAAAGATCCACCGACTATATTTGTTTAAAGATCACATAGCTTGACAAAAACAGGTTCCACATCAAGAAAACTATAGGGTTTCATGTAGCTCAATGAACAGGTTATTCATTCCCGTCACAGAACAGACTTTCAAGTACCTGTTTTAGACATTTTGGAAATGTTTTGACAATGCACCATCATTTGAAAGAAATAATAAATCAACAAGGCAGTGCAAAATTTGAAAGAAACACACCAGCATTTTAACAAGAAGATCTGGACTTTTGAGAAACCTCACCTCACTTCTCAAAGCATCTGAGGCAGTTTCCCGTTCTACGGGATCAATTGCAAGAAGTGAATCAATGAGGGGTAGAGCAGAAGGTGGAAAATCTTTAAATGTCTCTCTTATGCGCCTCTTGTATGGGTCTCGTGGTTTAAACAAGGTAGCATTAGGCAACTTTGACTTCTTCCAATACTCATCAGAAGGTGAACCACACAGTTTGTATATCTTGTGCAGTTGTTCCACCTATACGAGAGAAGAGTTAGAAAAAATCTAATTGTGAACCATCAACTAAATGCACTTGCTATATCTTCTTATCAAACTATGCAAGTGAAAGTAAAACTAAACATAAGATCTACTTTTAGTATACCAATTAAAAGAATGCATCTTTCTATAAAGAAAGTATGAGAATTATTTATACATTCAACGCAATTTGGAAGCTATTGATCCACGTTGCATGACTGAAGCTAAATTACTATTAATATCCTTATAATCTCCCCAGCACCTCTCTAGTCTCTATCCTCACAAATGCATACTACTATACGACAGATTTATAGAATTACCCACTATCAGAGAAAAAATGAAAAATCCTATAGGCCAACAAGATGATATAGCCTATAGGTGACTTGTTACCTCTGTACGACCAGGCATGATTGGTTTCCCAGCCAATAACTCTCCTAAAATACATCCAGCACTCCAGAGGTCTACACCCACACTATAATCTGTGGCACCAAGGAGCAACTCAGGAGGTCGATACCAAAGGGTTACTACACGACTAGTCATGGGATGTTTATGGTTTGGATCAAAAATAGAAGCCAGTCCAAAGTCGGCAATCTTAAGTGTTCCTTCATTGTCAATAAGAAGATTTGACCCTTTAATATCACGGTGAAGTACATGACGGTTATGACAGTGCTCAAGTCCTGATAGCAGCTGATGCATGTAACATTTTACCTGCAATGAAGGTACAGTATTTGGAGACATCAAACCCTAGCCCTTGAAAAGAAAATGTATCAATTACCAAATGAGATAAGCAATTCTTAAAGCAAACCTGGTCTAACCTGAGGCTCTGTGAACCTGATTCCTGGGCTTGCAGCAAGTCCAGCCAAATCATGATCCATGTAATCGAACACCAAATACAAACTACAGGACATCCTTGACGTAACTAAACCTTGCAACTTTACAACATTGGGATGGTCCAACCTTCTCAAAATAAGAATCTCTCTCGCCATGAATTTTACGCTCTCGGGTTCCAAATTGTCAAAACGAACCTTCTTTAGGGCAACAATTTTACCCGTCATTATGTCTTTAGCTTTGTACACATTACTATAAGTTCCTTGCCCAATCTAAAACGAAAGAAAAACGAGGAAACCAAGAGAAGAAAATAATCATAGTCAGAAGCAAATGTAAGATTCCACACTACAAAAGTTCATCCGGTCCACAAATTCAATTCCAGTTAATTCTACCACCAGCAAATTACAAATAGATTAACAATCAATCACGAGTTTTACTACACTGACAACACCGGGGATATTGGATAAACTGTAGCAATGAGTTTCAAACAAACCACATTAGCACATCCACATAAGGCATGATCCATGATCACAAAATGAATTTCATTTTTCAATCACAATGCAATACATACACACACCCAAATTACAAACAAACACACACTGACACACGCACACACCTTATCAATTTTCTCAAAGGTGTCTGCCTTTCGCGGAATCCAGCCACTGAGTGCTTCCCCACACACTGCAGTGAGCCACGGCGGCCATCCAGCAGCAACCTGCTCCCCCCGCAAATGTTTGGGCAGATTGCTCAGCCTCGGATTCGCCTTCGATCTCCTCCTTTCGCCCCGAGGCCGCTGCCCCCCTTCACCACCACCCTTCTCCTTCTCTTTCTCCTCACCATTCTCAACCTCTACCGCAACCTCACCCGTGCTCCCAGACACTCCATCAACCTTCCTCTTACTCTGACCACCCAAAACCTTCTCCTCCTTCACCTCAGAGATTATCCCCTTCGACGCCTCCCTGCTTATCACACACCCCATTCCTCAAATCTAAGCTCCATCCATCGGCATTCCCAAATACCTAAACAGTCAATCACCAACACGCCAATTAATCCAATCTAAAAAAAAAAAAAAAGACAAATGCACCAAAGCTTCACTGCACGAGAGAACACAATTTTAATCAGCAAGCAAAATTGAAACCGAAATCAAAAGCAAACCTGATTTCAAGAATTTCAAGCACAGACAGAAACCACGAACGTCACTGAGTTCCACCGAGATTCAGTGATCTGGCCAAAAAGGGACAGCGAAATGAAAATCTGTGAATGCCCAGTGAGTTTGGTGGGGAAATTAAAAAGAAAAAAAAGAAAAAGATGATTTTTTGGTGGAAATTGCAGAGAAGTAAAATTGAGTGAGAAGAGGATTGTTTGGAGGTGTGTTTGGACTTTTGGTCTGAGACAAGAAGAAAAGAGTGAGATCTTGTACCGATTCTGATTCTCAGAAGTCAAATCCGAAACACACTTAGAGAATAGAAACGAAAGCGTTTTTGTAGTATGGTATGGTAGAGTAGGAGTGATGTGTGTGTCCTAAATTAACGGGTATTTAGTAGGATGTTTCGTAACTCCTAAGGCACGCCCATTAATCCCTAATTCATAATCTTGATTTATAAATTTAGAGTAACTTTATTTATTGCGTTAGGAGAAGGAGGAGGACATTGGTTTTTGGTGTATTGTTTAAGAAAACTAAAAATTGGTTGCAGAGTCTAATGAAGGAATGGGAGTGCTAACTCCTCCCAATGAGTGCATGTCTCCGCTATGCTGCTGCCTGTAACCCATGTGCTAATTATTCTTTTATTTAATACTTCATTTTTTTTTTCATAATAGTAAGTAAATTATAAATAAATATATGTTTATATACTTTATACTCCAAAATTAAATTCCCCCATCTTAGAGCATGCGAGGATTATTTAGTGTACCATTCGAGATATTTGAATATACGGTTATTAATTTTTAAGAATCGTATAAAATTACAAAC
This sequence comes from Phaseolus vulgaris, assembly GCF_051622355.1. Lineage (NCBI taxonomy): Eukaryota > Viridiplantae > Streptophyta > Magnoliopsida > Fabales > Fabaceae > Phaseolus > Phaseolus vulgaris. Next base: position 27,300,454 of record NC_143503.1, read on the forward strand.
GAATACTAATATTGAATGACAAACTATAATACATTATATATTAATATAGTTCTAAAAATTTATAAATATAACTTTTTTTTTAAATATTTTTTATAATTATTTTTTTTAGTTTTTAGTTGAATGTCAGAGAACTTTTTATATGTGAATTCTTAGTCTTTGATTCATCAACAAAGTTCGACAACCGTTTTAAAAAAATTTAACTCAACCAAAACTTGATCTCTTCAAAATTTCTCCCAATACATTTTGACAGTTCTAGCTCAGTTTTAATAAAAATATTTGACACTCATAATGGGATTTGGGTAAATTTATTATGAAACCATATCTTTTATGGTACTCACCAAAAGTCATTATAGTGTCATTATCATATATTGTGAGACAAACTCATCTTCATTGATGCTCTCATATGGAGATCATTTTCTACAAGAATGAAGCAAAAGTCCACAGTGTCATTGCTCACATGCATGATAAGTTCAACATGGACCTAAAGAATTCAACATCGTGACAAGATGCAAACTCTCCAAAGCAACTCGTCATAATACACCAAGATCGGACCACACATCGATCTGAGCAAAATTTGCAATCACAACATATAAAATAAGTTTGCATCATTTCATTATCCTTAATAAACCTATCGAGGATACGGGCTGACCAACACGGATACTCAAACTCATAGGATACTCAAGCATACAACAAATTCAGATAAAAAATCTCATATAATGTACCAAAAATAAATCAATTTTAATTAAATAATTTTTTTTATACAACTCTTTTTTTTTAAAATCTTTAAATTTTAAAATTGTTAATTAAAAACCCATCTATGGTTTTTAATGCCTTTTAATAAGAGGAAAATCTCTAACTAGTATACAAATAGTAAAATATGTTTTACTCATTTTAAACTAAGGGTGGGACTAGTACAAAAGTCTCTCAAAATAAATCTATAAATCTATTTTATCTTAGATGAATTACTATCACGAATCACTTTTATACAACTCATATTATAATTTTAAAACTTTTACTCCATTTATAAGATTCTATAAAAATCAATTTTTTCATATTTTTATTTGGATTTTATTTTTTATAATTTACAGTTCAATTTAATTATTAAAATATTATAATTTACTATTAATATTCCATATCTTATACCAGACCTAATTCTTAGTTTTAAGATAATCACATGAATTTCCTCCAATAAGATTTGTTTACTAAACGTGTTTTTAAGAAATTGCATTTGAGATAATCTTATATCGGATTTTCATTGTTATCATTGTAATTTTTTTACTATGTATTAAAAGAAGAAGTTGAAATTTTGTATGGATGTTTCTTCCTTCACCTTTCTTTTATTTTCACCTATTTTCACGTTTGAATGATATTTAATGTTACTTCCTTATTTATTTGCTTTAACCTTTATGTTTTCTCAAAATAACTAATGTTTATTTTTCTAAATAGACAAATGCTCACTAGAATACCCCACACGAATTTATGAATTATTATTTTTTATTAAAATGATTAAAATTATACTTTTCTTTTGTTTTTTAAGACACCTTCATTTAATTTTTTAATTTAATACCCCTCATGTAGTTCTTTAACCAATTCTCTTATTCTAAAATCGGTCCTAAACAACGGTTAATCAATTATATTTTTATGGAGAAATTATACTTACATATTTTTATGTTAAGCTAAGTATAAATTTTAAAAATAAATGCTTATTTTTTATGTTTAGTAATAACAATCATCTCTTTAATAATTATAATAAAATATAATTAACCTATTTCATTTTATTTAAAAATTATAAAAATCATGAAAATTAAAAGTTAATGTGTAAAAATTAGTTTTTTCATTAAATTATAAATTATCTTATAAAAAATTACATTTTGAGAAAATGTCATTTTAATATAAATAGCGATTAAATTTATTAACTTATTATTACATAAGATTTAATTTTAAGTTATAATAAAATAAATAAATTAAGTGATTAATCTACAAGAAAAAAAAAAAAAAACGAATTAACAGTATGAAATATAAAATTTTAATAATCTATGCTATAAATTCCAAAGGCTTGAACAATAGTTTTACACTGCAGAAAGTTTTTACACTATCATTCAATAATAAATTTTCATATCTGATGAGATTTGTAAGTTTTACAATAACTACCGATAAAGTCATAATTATCACACTTTATGATTGGTTGATAGTTTAATTTTTTTACACTAAATATGAATAAATAAAAAACTCTTAAAACAGAACAATGCATTTAATGTTAGCCATATAATATTTTTTTAATTATCTTGACAATATAAATTTAAATTAAAATCATTATAGATTATTTACTCATCTAATCCCTTATTGCAGCTATAAATAAAAAAATATATACTCTGTAAACTTTATCTTATTCCAACAAAAATACACATGAAATCCAAGTAAAATATATATTGTTTTAGTAATGCAAAAAATTAACAAAATACCAAAATCGTTCAACCCCATTATACTTCACATGTACCAAATCCTTTCAGCCATTTTTTAATTCTCTAGCTCTTTCCTGCCATTTTTCAGTCCTTGGATTTGAATCATCTAAAGGTATAAAATAATTATATCATTACCAACCAACAAAAACTGGACAACATATTATTGAAATAATGCACTTTTTCTTCTTTTTCTTCCTTTTCTTGTTGCAAGAGCTTCTGCTTAGAATTGGAACAAATTCTACCTTGCTTTATCTCATTGGAAGAGAAAAATTGTAAAAGCTCAAATGGCACTTTGCCAACAAACCCAAAGTGCACTTTGAGTTACATTTTTTAGTACATTGGCAAAGTTTGTTATGAGTTTTTATAATTTTTCCCTTGCAATGAGTTGAGCAAGGTAAAAGCTCTGGCAACAAAGAAAATGAGTCAGACCGATAATTTCATTAACGTGTTGTCCAGTTTTTATAGACCATTAGATGATTCAAATCCAAGGAGAGAAAAATGAGTGGAGAGGATCTAAATCTAGCCGCAATCCTCACTACCACACCAAATATAACCATTTATTGAAACTAAACATTATGCTTATATAATGCAATTATCTACTTCTAATGATACAAAATATAGTTGAAAATTAAACTTGTAATGAAACTTTGTAAGTAGATGATAATGTAAAAATACTTTGCCCAATGGTACATAATCTATTTTACTCAATAGTTATTCATATCATACATGCATTTACTTATCCTAGAAGGGACGGCAAACTCTGTAGCCCAACCTTCTTAATGGATCACGCTCAAGAAATTCTAATGACATATTTATATATATAATTTTGTATTTCAAATTTATTGCTCGACATAAAATTACCAAAAGGATATGCATATGCCTATTCTTTCCCGTAAATGACTGTAAAGGCCATGATATTTGGAAAGAACTACCATACTTCTTAATCTCTAGTATATATATACTCACTCATATCATATCCTAAGATGGCCAAGCTCAGAGCTAGTTCTTGATACATCTTTGTCTTCAGGTTTTAGATCTTCCTTTTCCTTGCTCTTGGACACCTCTTCTGCCATGGATCTCCTTGGAGGAGCTGAGCAGACTGGAACCACTGATCTGATTCTCACAGCTGGTGCCATAAATAGAGGAGTAGGTGATCTCATCATGCCAAACCTTTCAGGAGCAGATGTACCTGGACTTTGTGGGATTCCCGTTCTCAACCTTGATGCAACATGTTGTGGTCTTGAAACAACAGATTGAGTAGGGCATATGGTTCTCACAATGGAAGATGATGAAGGGGCTCGTGGTCTAAAACTTCTGTTGTAGTTTGCTTGTGAGTGTGATCTGAGAACAGATGAACCAATCCTGGATGGGTTTTGGAGCTCAGAATTAATTGGTCTGTGTACAGATCCCATGCTCCAATGAGAATCCCATTCAGATTTCTCACATTGTTCTCCCTGCTCAGTAGTTCTACTTCTGCTTCCAGAACTATCATGCTTTTTACTCTCATCATCTGAACCTGGTGGCAAGACTCTAGTTTCATTGCTGAAGGTGCAAACTGGGGGGTCTTCTGTTTTTTCTTCTTGTATCTCTCTGATGGTAAGTGTTGACCTGCCTGCATTTAGTTCTGGACCAATTTGGTTTGAAAAACAAAATGAAGGGCTTGATGTAGCCATTGACAATTTTGGTCCTACAGGAACTGATGACAACTCACTTGGGAAGTAAAGACAGTGGTCTGGCTGGAACATGGATTGCATTAATGGATAAATATGTGGACTAGATGGAATAATAGGCTGAAAGGTTAGTGCCAATAGACGATTTTGTTGCTGCAAAATTTGTTCTTGCTGCCAAATCTGATATAGAGCCACCTCTGGCGAGAAACTGGAGATTACACAATGCTGACATTGTGTAGGGTACATGTCTGCAGTGGGATGAGTTGATACCAAAGAGGTCGTAGTCGATTTTTGCCATCCCAGTTGATTATCACTTTGGGAAAAGTTCTTCGAACCATTCGCAAGGATGCGAGCTATGATGACTTGATCTTGTTCTCCATTGCCTCTAGCCTCCGGAGAAAATGAAGATGATAAACTATGCTCTGACACTAGAAGAAATTTAAAACAATGACAATAAGTTACATGTGGGAAGGAAAGACAGAATAATGTGAAAAAAAAGAGAAAGAAAGGTGTGTTGAAAAATGTCCAAAGGCAACTAATACACAAAAATTTGATTGAAGAATCACAATGCTCACATTTTTTCAATGCAGCCCAAGCAGCCATCGCAGCATTTTTTTGAGCCTGTTTCTTGGTCCTAGCTGGGTCTCCTGTAAAATGCTTTCCTGCAATCTCAACTGTACATGAGAAGTTAGGACCGTGACCTGGTCCAGAACGAATTGTTGTATAAACAGGAAGATTCAGTCCAGCTCTATGAGCAGTTTCTTGTAGTAAATTCTTGTAGACTCCTGTTTCATCCTGTCAATATCCAAACGAAAAATACATATTCAGAAAAAATCTTTTAGATCAACAATGAAATTCTTTAACTCCTAACATTTGCGGGCATATTTCTATTCTTAGTCTAAACTGAAATTCTTCTATTTGTCGTCTATTGATTTGGTTGCAGAAAAGTTAAATGTAATGAATAAAGCAGCCTCTACATATTTTGGGGAAATGCAATACAAGCCTCTAAAAGAAGATAAAAAGAGACTATATTAATATCTATTTGTAAGTGTATATTTGTCCTTGAAATCGCTTATATAAGTAGACATTTAAACCAGTAATAGAGAGAAAGCTAAACATGAAAACTCAGCTTTAAACAATCCTATTGAAATGCTTCTGATTACCTACAAAGTAGGTGTTAAAATTATTTTTGTATTTCTGATACAATAAATACTTCTTTTTTTAAGATAAATTTCTACTTTTATTTCTTGCTATACCAATACAATATTGAATATTTTCAAGAGTGATTACAATTTTAAAGAAAGAAAAACTGGGAAGGAGATTATGAAAAATTCTCATTTTCTCACCAGAACTCTTGCAGCCAAAGCTCTAGAGGGGCCTCTTTTTGCAAGAGTGTTAAGAGCCACCTCAGCCGCTGCATGTTCTGCCTGTCTAAGAGTAGAGCAGAAAGTAGGGCTTTCAAAGGTCTCTCCATTAAAGTTGACAGTTGCTTTGAAACGAGGAGCATGATCAGGCCCTTCACGAATGCATGAATAGGCTGGCAAATTAAAACAGCTTCTTTGAGCCAACTCTTGTAGCCGATTCTTATACATGTCTGCACACAAATAAAAATTAAAAAGGAATTTGATTTTCATAATCTAAGGTAAGAAAAAAGAGAACTTCTGTTATTCTAGCAAACATTTATCGGGAAGAATAATTCACCACACACCAAACTTTTATAATTGAAGAAATTTATCACATAACAATATCACAATTTCTCTATTTTGTTCAATAACAAAGACTCATATCAGTCAAAATCACAGAGGCTTTCTTCAACTACACGAGTTAGAAAGTTTTCCATAGTTTAAAAGGGTAGTCATATCATACCACAACTGTTACATCCCAATTTCTCTTAAATTGTCTGCCATTACACCAAAGATAAATATATTCTTCATCCACATAACAGCACCCCCCACACTTGGATTAGTGTTCATATGAATCAACAAGAGAAATCATAGCAACACATGCGTTAACATACTCTTTTGAATACACTGGACTATTGGTTGAAACTTACTGAAAATTAAAAAAACTCGTGAGTCTCACTTCTCACTTTAGTTTTCAATAAATTTTAACCAATGATGGAAAAATGTATTAGAAAGAGTGTATGAGAGAATGTGTTGCTAGTACTCTTCATGTCAACACACCCTCACATAGGAATCTAAGGATTAATTCCCACAAACAAACAAAAATCAACGGAGCAATGTATAACAACTTATGAGGTGATAATAAAGATAAACCTAATTAAACAACAAAATAAGCAGCAATAACTGAATTCATTTCTACATATATTCGAAAATACTAACAACACAGTAATTGAGATTTTTCTATACATTGGAACAAACTTTTTCAGGAATAATTTACACCGACAAAAGTAGAATCACCATTTTACTCAACCTCGTTCAAAATAAATGGAAATGTAAAATCGCAGCACAGAAAAATAAAACTCTCGAAACCCCTAATAGTAACTAACTAAATAGTGAAAGAATGAAGCAGACCCGTTTGTCTATATTCACTCAAAATCTACGAAACAACGAAATGGACCAATATTCAGCACGATCAAACCCATTTATAAGAAAACAACTCAGAAATTGCATTGATAAAAGTAAAAGAAAGACGATAGAGAGATAGAGTGTTAAAGCAAGAAAAATCAGACCTTTTTGAAGAGCAGTGTGAAAGGATCTGAGGGTGATGAACCACAAAATGAAGTACAATTAAAAGCATCAGAGAGCGTGTAAATCTTTTGAGTGTTTGGTTAGAGAAAAAAATGGAGAAAGAAAGAAGCAGAATAATAAAAGTAACAGTAAAGTGAGATTTATTATTCGCACAACACAAAACAACACAACGGCGATTTTTATTTTCTGCTTAAGGAAGCAAAACCACGCAAGCAATCTGTACTTATGGCTCATTCATTATCATAACTGTGTCCTTTCTTCCAAAAGGTTAAAATCTTATCATCTCTTTTATTATTTTATTTTATACAAAATATTACTAAATAAAAAATAAATGCACTTATGCTGTTTGTAAAAATATCCCTTGAAAATCTCTATAGATTTTTCTAGAACTCTTCGTAATAAATACCCTAACATGTATGCAACATCTTAAATTCTTAAAAAATTGTTACTTTGTAAGATAGCAGTAATTGATTACATGCATAGTTTATCAGTACACCATTATACAACATCAATCATTGTTACTTTGTAAGATAGCAGTAATTGATTAAATCTTTGGCACCCTTTTGCATAAAACAAGCTGCTAAATTTGTAACAATTGAGGTTTTAAATTTGATTTAGAAGTTTCATCTTTTTTTTCTCAAACCCATAAGAAATATAGATTAAAAGATGAAGAAACATAAGTACATTACCAATGGGGCTTCCTGTTGGGGAACATGTTTGAGACAGTGCCTTGAATTGGAAACAGTTCACGCATCTATCACATTGGAGCTATGGTATCATGATGAGAAGAGGGACCAACATTTTTTTTTCAGTGAAAACAAGCTAATATCTTTTATCTATTAAAAATATTAAAATTTAATTAGCATGATAATAGTAAAAGGGATTGATCAAATATAAGGAATCTAACTCTAACTATGTGTTAGTGTTCTTCGTTGAGGATTTTGATCTTGAAATGTTTGAAGATACTCGTTAAAGATTATCCGATAATCAAATTTAATATTTGATCTTAAATAGTTTAAGTGTAGTAAATGTTAATAAATAAGTATTTTATTAGTTAATTTATTCATAAAATAGTTAGATCTTATATTACACAAGTCAACAAATTAATTATATGAGAATTTGAAATTTGATGACAAAATAAAATTATTTAAACTATTAGTATATGCAGTATTTAATGTTGGTTTAAAAGTCATATAAGGGTTACTTATGGTTTAAAAGTCATATAAAGGTTTAAGATAATTTTTATGAGAATCAACAAATTTACCATTTATACACTTTGTCAGAAACAGTGTAAAATTCTTTTAGAATGTGAGTACCCATATTTACTTATTCTAAAATTTAAATTCATACCAATGAAAATTTAAAATAAAGTATGAAAAAAATTGTAACCCAATGATAATATATGAATATATATCCAAGTTGCTTCTTCTGTTATAGACTTGAGTGGATGCTATATTTCCATAACACAAAAATCTATTACAAATTTATTTTTTCACTATATTTTTTAAACTCCAAATTTTCGGTTCGAGAATAAAGGGCAACTTTAAAAATTTTAAAGAGAACGAGGTGCAAGTCACAAGTTATGAGGTGGAGTAAGAATTTGCCTGAAATCAGTTATGAACTTTGAAGAAAGTTCTATATTTTTTTGGGTATATGCACATTTGATTAGAATATTGGGCATGTACGTGTATCAGTTTACAAATAATTATGATTACAGAAGAATGAGTAATATGAATATGAATATGAATCAAAACGTATTTCAGGGCTCAAATGATGGTGTTGGATCAGTTTCAGGAGGATAAAATATCTGATACAACTTTCTGTCAATGATATTCCTGTATGGATCCTCCTCCCTCTTCTTGATCAAGTATTTCAAATTGCTTTCAACTTCTGACTTAATCTGCAGGTACATTTGGTTGGCACTTTCTCTGTCTTTTAGCATTTTTTCCATGCCTTTTGTTCTTACGGGCTTCCCAAACAGAAAGTAAAAGCGACCTGGTATTTTGGGTACAAGCACAGGAAAACAGAGATTTTGGTTTGCTACCTCACCACTTCTCCCATCTCTGGATTGCAGAAAACACACCAGTGCCTTAGTTGTGAATGAAAATTCCGTAGTTTGGAAATATAAGATATCAGATATATTAAAACATGGTTCTCTCTAACACTCTTACTAATTGAAATTCATTAAGAATGGAAACTTTTAGTAAATTTTACTTCTTAATTAAAAATTATTCCACCTAATTTTGTAATTTCTAACCAATAATAAAGTGTGTAAACTCCTCTTCATAAGTGATAAGTGTGAATGTGTAGTGCTTATAATGGAGAAGATTGAAAACTTTGAAACTTAATTGTTGTTTAATGTCAGAAATTACCTTAATTTAAGAATTATTGAATCAGATTATATATTTTGAACCAGGAAACAAAAGAAGAAATTTAATCCCAACTTTTGTGTAAATTTCATATGAATGTGAAGCATTGGAAAAAAGAAAACAAAGACTTATAAATTAGATCACAAGAAGAAGTAAAGAAAGGAAATTTAAAGGAAGCATCTCGCTAAAGCTAGAAGATTCCGCTCAGGCGAAAATGATTCAGATTAAGTTAATGGTGCATAACTAAACTCGCTCAGGCGAGAATGTTTCCCCCAAGCGAAAATAGCACCGAAAGATCTCGTCTAAGCTAGATTAACTCGCTTGAGCGAGATCTCATTAAATCAACTTTGGAACAGAGTTAAAATAGAAAAAGAGGAGAGAAAAAAAAGTGTTATTGGGAGAAAATAAGAAACTTTGTTCTTAGGAGAAGAAGTTGCTTAGATTAGCCCTTCTTATGTAATTTAGATCAGGAATTAAGCTTGGGTTTTTCCCGGATAACAAAATTTTGGTTAAAAAAGGATTATTTTTCTACACATTTCATTATATATGCAAAGGTTAGTTGTTTGGCCCTGGGTTTTCTCACATCCAACTTTATTAAACATGCCTCAATCATCCCCATGTTTGATTTTGTGATGCAAATTAACTAGAGAATGAGGCAACCTCAATTAACTCTTCAGTAGTGAAAGTGTCTCAAACTGTTTTAAGGTTTCACACTCTCACTTGGTTGACTAATTTTAATTTCTCATTTGTTCTTAATCATTGCTTTCAACTATTTACCTTATCTCAATTTTTATACATCACTATCCTCCCTCAATTTGAGTTATGATTTCAGTCACATATTTTTTTCAAATTTAGTCATTGATCAGTCTATTTAGTTGTTCTAATTTAGAACTAGGGTTTGATTTTTTTTTCCAAAATTTTTTACTATGACTCTTCATAAACAAATTAAGTTACCATCATCTATCTATGTACAAAATATGCAAACATTAACCCATTACTAAATTAAGTTTGCAACCAACAAAAGTTAAAGTAAAAAATATTAAACTAAACTCAACTTAGTAAATTAAAGTTAAACAAAATGATAAAACCAGTTTTTGTTCATGGGAAGATAATGGTATCAATCTCCACTTATGATTCTCTGACAAAATCATCATTCTAGAACTGGTTTGAATCTTCATCTACTGTTCCCATTTTGTGTGCATGTTTTGTATTGAAGCCAGTAAAATCTTCCATTCTAGTTGGTGCATCTCCAACTCTAAACGATCCTGCATCCCCTGAAAAAATTGTGCATGTCCCCAGGCCAAGATAGATAATTATTAAATTCCATGAGTGTCATCCACAGATTATTTTGACCTTGAGCAGAACCATGGTAGAGGTCTTGTTGGATGTACATTATGCCTAGAGACATTCTGCAATTGAATGTGCTTTGTTGAGGATCTGATGTATTCCATCATGTCATAATGATTGGAGTTGAAGGGTGTTGTTGTGAAGGGACCACATAAGGTTGGTCTTCAACCTTAACTAGATGTGGTTGTTGTTGGACTTCTACATTGATTAATGCAATTTTAATCAATAAATTTTTTATCAATGGAAAGTTTGTTTTTTTACTGTTGGGTTCACTGCCACCCCTGGACTTGCACAAAGAGTTGTGATGAGTGCTGAAACCCCCAAAGAGCCTTTGCCTTTTTCATTATTCTTACTAATTTATAAATTTGATTAGAAATTATTTTAACCACATAATCATCTCTGATGATGGAGTGGAGTAAAGCAAGTGACATCTTGTCAAATTTAGATTAGAGACATGATATATATGTACAATATTAGTTAATAGAAAAATCATCCATACCTAAGCTAGAGTCCTCTTATCTTTTAATCCTTAGTGAGTTTCCAATGACTCCTAATTGAAATGATCTGTTTGGAATCTCGTGAAACTTTTAGTGTTTGATAAATACATTCAACATCATCTAGTAGTGCATTTTCTAAGAATTGGTTGATTGCATTTCTGTCACAGTGAATTCATCTACCTTTGACTTTGGCTTTCAAGTCATTTGGACCTTCAGTCCAAGCATATGTATAAAATTCAAGAACTATAATTGGATCATACTTGAGATAAAGATCAGCCAACTTCCTCCAATTTCTTTACAACAACTCATTCAATGAGTCAAATTCTTTAGGTAAAAGTGTCACTTTCCTTTCTGAAATGAAAGACCAAATTTTCAACTAATAATATCTTTGTTGCTTGTCTTTACATGGCTCGATATTTCTTGGTGAATACTCTATAGCTATTTTTCCTTTGTTAAAGCGTGTTGGGTTACATCATGCATACCAAGTGTTTGTTAAAATGCCAATAATATAGAGTTGGCGACGACTGAGAGATGATTATGCTTACATGTGAAAATGGGTCGCACACACGCTTTAACAAAAAGAAAAAGAGTTATAGTTGATTCACCAAGAAATATCGAGCCAAATAAAGACAAGAAACAAAGATATGATGAGTTGAAAACTTAGTCTTTCATTTCAGAAAGGAAAGTAACACTTTTACCTGAAGAATTTGACTCATTTTTGAATGGGTTGATGCAAAATAATTGTAGAAAGTTGGCAGATCCTTATGCCAAGTATGACCCAACTATAGTTCTTGAATTTTACACAAATGTTTGGGCTGAAGGTCCGAATGACTTAAAGACCAAAGTCAAAGGTAAATGGATTCACTATGACAAAAATACAATCAACTAATTCTTAGGAAATCTACTACTAGATGATGTTGAATGTACTTATCAAACACTAAAAGTTTCATGGCATGGACTAAGTGAAAGAGCTATTGTACAAAAAGTTATATATTTCAAACAGATCATTTCAGTTAGGACCTACGGGAACTCACTAAAGATCAAAAGAAAAGATATATAGACTCTAACTCAGGTATAAATCACTTTTCTGCTAACTAACATTATACCTATAGGTTATGTCTATAATCTGAATTTGTCAAGATGTCACTTGCTTTAATCCATCATGAGAGATGATTATGTGCCTAAAATCACTTATGATCAAATTTATAAATTTGTAACACTGGAAATTAGAAAGAATGATGAAAAAGACAAAGGGCTATTTGTGATTTAGAGCACTCATCACAACTCCCTGTGCAAGTCAAGGGATGACAATGAACCCAACAGTAAAAATCGAACCTGCCATTGATAAAAATTGCATAAATCCTAGAGAAGCCTAACAACAACCACACTTTCCACATCTAGTTAATATTGAAGACCAACCTTTTGCAGTCCCTTCACAACAACACTCTTCAACTTTAATCACTATGGAGCACATGATGGAATACATTAGAGTCTTAACAGAGCACATCAAACTGCAGAATGCATTCAACCATAAGGGTATAGTGTACATCCTATAAGACATCTACCATGGTTCTACTCAAGATCAAAATAATTTGTAGATGACACCCATAAAATTTAATAATTATCTATCTAAGCTTGGGGACAAACACAACTTTTCAGAGGAGGCTGTAGCATCTGGAATTGGGACTAGAGTTGGAGATGCACCTGAAGTGGAAGATTTTACTGGCTTCTATGCAGAAGATGCACCAGATATGGGAGCTAGACCATCTGGAGCTACAGCAGATGAAGATTTTAACAAAGAGTTGGTCTAATTCCCATTTCAAGTGCATCTCCAACTCTAAACGATCTTGCATTTCCTGAAAAAATTGTGCATGTCCCCATGCCAAGATAGATAATTATTAAATTCCATGAGTATCATCCACAAATTATTTTGACCTTGAGTAGAAGTCTTGTTGGATGTACATTATGTCCAGAGACATTCTACGATTGAATGTGCTCTGTTGAGGATCTGATGTATTCTATCATGTCATAGTAATTGGAGTTGAAAAGTGTTGTTGTGAAGGGACTATATAAGGTTGGTCTTCAACCTTAACTGGATGTGGAAAGTGTGGTTCTTGTTGGGCTTCTTCTTCATTAATGCAATTTTTCATCAATATATTTTTTATCAATGACAAGATTGTTTTTTTTACTGTTGGGTTCACCGTCACCCCTGGACTTGCACAAAGAGTTGTGATGAGTGTTGAAACCCCAAAGAGCCTTTGATTTTTTCATTATTCTTACTAATTTATAAATTTGATTAAAAATGATTTTAGCCACATAATTATCTCTCATGGTGGAGTGGAGTAAAGCAAGTGACATTTTGTTAAATTTACATCAGAGACATGACCTTAGGTACAATGTTAGCCAGTAGAAAAATCATCCATACAATGTTAGCTAGAGTCCTCTTATCTTTTCTTTTAATCATTAGTGAGTTTCCAGTGGCTCCTAACTGAAATGATTTGTTTTGAATATACAACGTTTATACAATAGCTCTTTCATTGAATCCATTTCGTGAAACTTTTAGTGTTTGATAAGTACATTATTTTAGTGGATTTTCTAAGAATTGGTTGATTGCATTTCTGTCAGAGTGAATCCATCTACCTTTGACTTTAGTTTTCAAGTCATTCGAACTTTCAGCCCAAGCATCTGTGTAAAATTCAAGAATTATAGTTGGATCATAGTTAGGAAAGGATGTCAACTTCCACCAATTTCTTTACAACAACCCATTCAAGGAGTCAAATTCTTCAGGTAAAAATGTCACTTTCCTTTTCTGAAATGAAAGACCAAGTTTTCACCTCATCATATCTTTGTTATTGGTCTTTACTTAACTCGATATTTCTTGGTGAATAACTATAGTTTTTTTTCCTTTGTTAAAGCGTGTTGGATTAACACTAGTTGTACATTTCCACATGTAAGCATAACCATATCTCAGTCAACGCCAACTCTATATTATTGAAATTTTAACAAACACTTGGTATGCATGATGTAGAATACCAAAAGTTACGCATTCAATGTCATTATAATACATCATGTATACCAAGTGTTTGTTAAAATGCCAATAATAAAAAACACAATGGTTTTTAATATTGACATCGACTAAGAGATGTTTATGCTTACATGTGAAGTAAAATGGGTCACACCAAATCCATAATTAGTATTAATCCAACACGCTTTAACAAGAGAAAATAGCTAGAGTTGATTCACCCAGTCCACCAAGTAATATTGAGCCAAGCAAAGACAAACAGCAAATATATGATGAATTGAAAACTTGATCTTTTATTTCAGAAAGGAAAGTAACACTTTTACGTGAAGAATTTGACTCCTTTTTTAATGGGTTGATGCAAAGAAATTGAAGAAAGTTGACAGATCTTTATCGCAAGTATGACCCAACTATAATTCTTGAATTTTACAGATGTTTGGGTTGAAGGTTCGAATGACTTAGTGTCCAAATCAAAGGATGTAATCAACTAATTCTTAGAAAATCCACTACCAAATGATGTTGAATGTATTTATCAAACACTAAAAGCTTCACGAAATAGATTAAGTGAAATAGCTATTGTACAAAATTTATGTATTCCAAACAAATCATTTCAGTTAGAACCCACGAGAAACTCACTAAAGATCAAAAGAAAAGATATATGGATTCTAGCTCAGGTATGAATCACTTTTCTGCTGGCTAACATTGTACCTATAGGTCATATCTCTCATTTGAATTTGTCAAGATGCCACTTGCTTTAATCCATCATGAGAGATGATTATGTGCCTAAAATCACTTATGATCAAATTTATAAATTTGTAACGCTGGAAATTAGAAAGAATGATGAAAAAGACAAAGGGCTCTTTGTGATTTAGAGCACTCATCACAACTCCCTGTGCAAGTCAAGGGATGACAACGAACCCAACAGTAAAAATCGAACCTGCCATTGATAAAAATTGCATCAATCCTAGAGAAGCCTAACAACAACCACATGATGGAATATTGAGCACATGATGGAATACATTAGAGTCTTAACAGAGCACATCAAACTGCAGAATGTCTTCAACCATAAGGGTATAATGTACATCTTACAAGACCTCTACCGTGGTTTTACTCAAAATCAAAATAATTCGTGGATGACACCCATGAAATTTAATAATTATCTATCTTAGCTTGGGGACAGACACAACTTTTCAGGGGAGGCTGGAGCGTTTGGAATTGAGACTAGAGTTGGAGATGCACTTAAAGTGGAAGCTGGAGTGGATGATTCTACTGGCTATTATGCAAAAGATGCACTAGAAATGGGAGCTAGACCATCGGAGTTGCATCAGATGAAGATTTTAACCAATTCCAAAATTATGATTTAGTCACAGAGTTGGACAAAATCATAAGAGATTGATACCGTTATCTTCTTATGCACAATGAACAAAACCTGGTTTTATCATTTTGTTTAACTTTAATTTCAATATTAATTTAGTTTAAGTAGTTTAATTTAGTAAGTTGACTTTAGTTTTAGTATAATATTTCTTACTTTAACTTTTGTTGGTTGCAAACTTAATTTAGTAATATTGACTAATGTTTGCATATTTTGTGAAATTTTGTACATACTGAAAAAATGAATAGTTATAGTAAAAAATTTTGGAAATAGAAATCAAACCTTAGTTCTAAATTAGAACAACCAAATGGACTGATCAAGGACTAAATTTGACAAAATTTGTGGCTGGAACCATCGCTCAAATTGAGAAAGGATAGTAATGTATAAAGATTGAAATAAGGTAAACAGTTAAAAGCAATGACGAAGAACATATGAGGAATTAAAATTACTTTGGGATTCAATTACTTTCCTTGAGGACAAACAAGATTCTAGGTTGGAGGGAAATTGATAAGTGTCAATGTGTAGTATTTATAATTTAAGAAAATTGAACACTTAGGAACTTAATTGTTGCTTAATGTCAGAAAATTACCCTAATCTAAGAATTATTGAATCCAATTATATATTTTGAACAGGGAAACAAATGAAAAAATTTAATCCTAATTTTTGTGTAGACTTCAGATGAATGAGAAGCATTAGAAAAAAAGAAAGCAGAGACTTATAGATTGAATCACAAGAAAAAGTAAAGAAGGGAAATTTAAAAGAAGTGTCTTGCTCAAGCTAGAAGATTTCGTTATGGCAAAAATGATCCAAATAAAGTTAATGGTGCAATAGTAAACTCACTCAGGCGAGAATGTTTCGCCCAAGCGAGAAAAGTCAATAATAAGTTATATGGGCCTATGAGAAATGCTAAGAACATTTTCTCACACCCCTTGGAACACATTCTTTCTCTCTTGTACTAGTTGAAATATAAAATCATAAAAATTTGTGGGTACCAAGTGTTATTCCATAAACCTCTCATGGTTTTATACTTTTCAACAAATTTTAACTATAAGGAGGAAATGTACTACAAATGGTGGTGTTAGCACTACTTGTAAGGCTATATCTTATTTGACTTTTTGTTTTAATTATGAGTTCAACAATAAGCAATAAACATCATTGAGATGGAGAATACTTACCTAAACTTAATTGAGTCACGATTCATTTCTCTTATGCTATCGTTGACTATGGGGATCTTCATTAAGTCGTTGTAGTCAAGAAGCATCTGCACAATTCAAGCAAAAATGTCCAATCAAAAGGTAAGTACAATTAATCAAAGATCAAGAATGCAAGAAAAAACAATTATTTTATTCTCATTCTTAGAGATCTCACATCAACTAGATATAAGAACATTTTATATAATATAAGTGCAAACATCACCTTATAAACTGGTTTGTTAATATTGAGTTAAGCTTAAAATTCCCTTCTTAATACTAATTCCTCTTTCCCACCCCAAACATTTTCATTATTCAACTTGATTTTTCTCTAAACGTTGAATGAGACATTTAAAAAATGAACATTCCTAACATATTAGAAAAAGGAAGGAAAGACTATGTTTGTATTGCAAAACTTTCATTCGGTCCTTCTGCATTCAAATTGATGAATTTGTCATCCAACCTCTAAAAATATGTGATTTTAGTCCTTCTTTATACTTAAACTCATATTTTTTTACCATCACAATGTTGGGGAAGGGCACATTTTTTTATAATTTAAGGACTAATTTTCAATTTGAAAGTACAAGAATCAAAACCAAGTTTGATGAAAAGTTTAGGGACTAGAAATATATTTTTCCCAAAAGAAAAGGCTGAATAGTCATTTAGATCCTTTAAAGTGTATGCTGCCTTATATTAAATCCTTAAGAGCATTGAAATTAAAATTTAGCACCAATGTAAGATTTGTCTTTCATGTTAATTTTTTGTATGGATGATGTTTTAGCTAAGAGAATTAGTTTGCTGATGTGACACGTTAAATGACATGTGAACTGCCATCTATCTTGCCAAGTTGAGGACAAGGTGGCAATTGACATGTTAATTAACGTGTTATGTCAGGAAACTAACTATTACAAAAGACCAATGTGAAAGACGAAACTTATTTTGGGTACTAACTTTTAATTTCAATGCTTTTAGAAAGTGACATACAGTATCAATGAGTCAAAAGGCTATTTAGCCAAAAGAAAAACGATCTTCTGATGAAAAAATCTACACCTCCATTTACTCCACTTTTAACATTGACTTTAAAGGCAGTGAAATCAAGCATACTATTATATTCTATACTCAAAGAGATTAAAAACTAGACAAAGGATTTTGATATCATTTTGTGGCTGGCATCTATGATCCATCTTGCAAATGATATTGATCCAAGCAGAATGGACAGGCTAAATTATGCATGTGATGTGACTCCTCTAAATTGTGCAACTTATTTTAGAAAGAAAGTAACAAATCTTGGTTGTTAATAAAAGAAGTCAATGAGCAATATGGTGTGCACATATATAACAAACCATGAGTGTATTGAAATATTAAGCATTGATTTTCTCAGCAATAACCAAAATTACTTCACTCGTACTGACTTTAGAAGAGCCTCCCACATCCCTAAAGTATGGTGGTTAAAAAAGAGAGTGATAGAGAAAGTAGAAACCTACTTCAGCTATATCATCTTCCCCCACAGCTCCAAATGGCACAATTGTGGCACCAAATCGTGCAGCCATTCTCACAAATTCAGGATGATCAGGCCAAATCAACTTGTATTCTTCCCCCTAGCAATTGGGAGTTCAGTCAGTTTTAAAGTAGAAGCCACCATCACATAATAGTAAATGCTGATCCCAAAAATTGCACATAGAAACATCAACTGTATGTTTTAGTAATGTGATTGCATAAAGTAACTGAATCATAGATGCTATGCTACATAGTTGGATAAGAAACGTAGATAAAACAATAAAACTTATGTACCTTATAATGGAGAGCCTCACGGGCACCACCAGGATATAGGAGAACATGTGACTTTGTTGAAAGTAATTTGAAAAGATTGCTTGCTGAAACAGGCACCCCACCAAATATCTTCACCCAATCAAACATAGAAAACTCAGATGATAAACTCTCCGTTTTAGGCATGAACAGCTCCGGATGGGCTATTCCACGAAGGGCAATACCTTTCTCACTTAAAAATTCATCTGTAAGTGAGATAAGCTCTAACCCCAACAACATATGATAACCAACATATAAGACAGGACCTTCTTCTGGAACACCAGAGAGACCTTTTACAATCTTTCCATCCTCCAAGGTAGAGAAAAATACAGATCCGGTAACAGAGCGAAATGGCCTACCATCCACATTAGTAGCATGTCAGCTTTAAAACTACTATTCTCATTTGTTTGGAAACAAGTGCTAGTTAAACTGTTAAAGAAGATTATTGAAGTAAGGCTGACGTAAATTGCAGGCTTGAGCCTAAGAGAAGTAGGATTTAAGTGTAGGTTTCGCATTTACTCATATGAATACACATACACCCATCTGTAAATGACTTTCTCCATTTAGGTACTATGTATTAGACTATCAGTATAAACAAACAACTAGAATGGGTGGAGGCAGAGGAGTGGCTAACAGCACACGAGAAAAGATAAGCAATTTAATGAAAAATGCCTTTCTTATCTTATACAGAATCAGAAACTTCTGTCGAAATTATTAGATACAACTGAGAATAAGCAAGGAATAACAAAAGATGCACATGAAGAGATCAAGTAAATAACAGTAGTCTAACAAATCAAATTATGGGGCCCATATTTTATCCATGATTCTAGTTGCAAACCGAGTGCATTTGGCTGCTGCCACAAAAAAGATCTGGCTATGTTCAATATACAGCAAGTTTTACCATAAAAACTGCACATTATGCAATTACTATTAAATTCACTACGCCCACAAGCTTCTATTTGCAAAACATTATGCATAATGATTTTATAAAATATGGCATGAAGCCCACGAAAGATCAGTATAGCAGGTCACAAAGACTAAACTCTTTCACATTAACACTGTTATAACCAACAGCATAATAGAATGTTTTCAGTAAATGCAATACAAGCTTGTATAAGATTTTCTTGGTATTTTCAACTAATATTTATGATGTGCATTAAGAGGATTTCCAATGGATAGTTGGAAACTAATCCCTTTTGAGGTAGAAAAGAACGCCAAAATGGATATAAGCTCTCTTATAAATGCCTTGTTTACATACATACTGTGAACAATCGATCACCTAGTCAATACGTTTAAAGAACTAGCTATCTTTGAACCAGGCCTTGCTGGTTTTCAACCCATATTTATGTATGCATGTATGTACACCAGTACACATCTCAAATTTAAAATTTAAACCATATTATCTTCTTGTACAAAATGCTGAATTCTTATTTAATGCTTTTATAAAATTGAATTGATTAGTAGATATCTAAAAACTTAGAAATCAAATCATAAACTACAAGCAAACTAGCAAGTTTTCCATTCATTACACTGGTACTTTTAAATTTAAATTTAAAATATGGGATAAAAATGCACAAATTGTATACAATGGTAAAATCACATCTTAAGAACAAATAAAGATTAAATTGAGATTTCTTCACCTTCAATAATAAGAATTCTATATTGTTAGAAGGAATAAACTAAAGGGATGCCTTTTTTATAGAATTGAGAAATAAAACACGGAAATAAATTATTTGAATCAAGAAATATAATCTATATCTCAATCAATTCAATAGAGTGAGTCAAAGATTCAAATTCAAATGACTAATAGTATTTGAGAGAGAGAAATCTGAAAAGATAAAATGAGATACTCATGAGTATATCTTCAAAGTCTTTTCATTTAAGAATGAATATGTTAGAGATCTCACATCGGCTAGAGATAAAGACATTTTCATAATATATAAGTGGGTGCAAACCTCACCTTATAAACTAGTTTCATAAGATTGAGTTATAAACTTAAAGTTCATTTCTTAATATAGTATCATACTCATTTAGAGTTGTCCTCAAGGAGCTAAGATAGCCCAACGGTTAAAAATATAGGAAATAAAGATAAAAAGGAAAACATAAATAAAGCTTATGACAAAAAGGCCCTAGTAGCCCATTATTGCATTGCAGAGGAGGAAATTGACAAGACTTTGAAGTATGAGTCTACTAGGCAAGGTGAGACTTGACAAAGAACATAATATTGTCAAATCAATGCAACAAAGACATTAACTAACAAGAGCAACCGCCACCAGGCTTGGTTTTGTTGTGTGCTGGTTTTATGCAGATTCAGGTTTTGGGACTGCAAATCTGTCCTAATAAATATAAAATGGAATATGCACTTAATTATAACATAATTCTTCTGATTATGCAACACTCCCCCTCAAGTTGGTGAATGTATATCTATCATTCCCAACTTGCAAGTAAGATCTTCAAATTGTTTTGTGGGAAGTCCCTTAGTAAACATATCTGCCAATTGGAGTCTTGAAGGAGAATGTACTCAGTGGCTATAAGACCATCATCCAACTTCTCTTTAATAAAGTGTCGGTCTATATCTACGTGCTTTGTTCGATCATGTTGAACCGAATTGTGTGCAATACTGATAGCGGACTTATTATCACACGCCAAACCCATAGGAGCTTCATATTTTATTTTTAGGTCATCAAGTATGATCTTCATCCATAAGAGTTCACACACCCCTTGAGCCATGGCTCTAAATTTGGCCTCTGCACTTGATCTTGCAACTACATTTTGCTTCTTGCTCCTCCATGTCACCAGATTTCCACCCAAGAACATGCAGTAGCCTGTGGTGGATCTCCTATCAACAATCGATCCTGCATAGTCAGCATCAGTATATACTTTCATGGATAAGTTTTCCCCCTTGGCAAGATCCTGAAAAACACAATGGGAAGGGAAAAATACCACTGCACGTGCAGTGGTATTTTCAGGATCTTGCCAAGGGGGAGAACTTATCCATGAAAGTATATACTGATGCTGACTATGCAGGATCGATTGTTGATAGGAGATCCACCACAGGCTACTGCATGTTCTTGGGTGGAAATCTGGTGACATGGAGGAGCAAGAAGCAAAATGTAGTTGCAAGATCAAGTGCATAGGCCAAATTTAGAGCCATGGCTCAAGGGGTGTGTGAACTCTTATGGATGAAGATCATACTTGATGACCTAAAAATAAAATATAAAGCTCCTATGGGTTTGGCGTGTGATAATAAGTCTGCTATCAGTATTGCACACAATTCGGTTCAACATGATCGAACAAAGCACGTAGATATAGACCGACACTTTATTAAAGAGAAGTTGGATGATGGTCTTATAGCCACCGAGTACATCCCTTCAAGACTCCAATTGGCACATATGTTTACTAAGGGACTTCCCACAAAACAATTCGAAGATCTTACTTGCAAGTTGGGAATGATAGATATACATTCACCAACTTGAGGGGGAGTGTTGCATAATCAGAAGAATTATGTTATAATTAAGTGCATATTCCATTTTATATTTATTAGGACAGATTTGTTAGTGATTTGATTTGTAAAGCTTTAAACACCCATTATTTCTTGATTTCATTACCTATTATTTCTTTCCTTAATTAGGTTGTAAAACAGTCTATAAATAGAGACTGTAATCACATTTGTAAAATATCTCAGAAATATATTTCATCTATTTCTTTCCACTAGTATCTTTATCTAGTTTAAGGTTTTGAGTTAAGTGGTGTATCGCTTAACTTTGATCTAATTGTTGAATGCTTAATTAGGAGTTTTTATGTATAAGGGTTGGAACACCCCTAAAGTGTTTCTTTTAAATTCTATTAATTCATTGCTGATAAAAAAAAAAAAAAACTAACAAGAGCAACAAAAAAATGAACATAATATAGCCAAATCAAATTACCCAACCACTTGATCCATTGCATATCTGAATTCTGTCATACTGGGAGGAATGAAATCCCTGACCAAATCAGGCCTTCGCGAAGGACGGTACATGCAAGTTCCCCTGATGATGGTCAATAGACCAATACCATCTTCCTGCACTTGATAATAAGTTGTTATCACTGAAGCTATATAGGAAGTAAGTCTGCAACTAATATAGTTAAACTTAATACAGCAATATAACATGGCTAGCGAGTTCATGATGTTAATCACATGATGCAAAGGACTGTGTTAAGGTTATGCAGAAAGTAAAGGCTTTAGAAAAACAAAAAAACACATCCTTTTGTATGCCTATTGGTCCATGGACAAGTACTGAAATTAGAAAATGCTCTTTACAGCATTTGTGATTATAAGATTCCCTGAAAGTAATAAACATAGATAATTTAATAAAGTATTAAAAAAATACAAAATAAGATAAACTCAAACTTTTCGAAAGCAATCCTAGAAAAGAAAAAAGAAAAACTTTACAAATCAATTAAAATGAAAATTATGAAGAGAAAATCATCAATTTGGTCCTCCAAAGTTTCATGCACCCAAACATTAGTCCTCCAAAATATTTATACGCCAGATTGGTCCCTAAGATTTTTTTACTACATTGTTCTCCAAAGATTGTCACCACTTTAACCCCTCAAAGATTTGATACAAATATTATTTGTGCACCCTTAAATCCTCCATAAGGATTAAAATGGTGATATAATGCAATAGTCTACCTATTATAGGAGTCATCAAGTGAAAGAATTATCTTATTATAGAAGGGACTACTTTCGACCATTCAAGCTTATATAGATGTGAGAACATTATCTTATCATAGAAGGTTGAAGGAACCAATTTCGGCCACTCAATCTTATGTAGATGGTCAAATTTAGAAGTTACATGGTCGCTAGAAAATATCCTCAACTTTATAGATGATAGTTGAAAGCAGTCTCACTTAACACACCCGGGGTTATCAAGTGAGAGCATTATCTCAAATTACCATAGTTGCAAGTATATACATTCACTTCACGTACCAGGAGAAGGGTGTGTCCACTGTCCTTAAAGACACGAACTTTGCAGTTTGACAATAATCCCGCAAGTCTTTTAGCTTCATTTACGCTGGGTAGCAAGTTATCCTTACCGCTAGAATGGAAATATTGTCAGCATCCAATGGAAAATATTTACTAGAAAGCAACTTATACATCTTAATTATATATGAACACGAGAGTCTCAAAATTTGGGTGAGAAAATGTTAAATTCGTACACAACATTGTTGACTCGGTTAAAATGTAAGAGCTTAAGTCATAAATCAATAAATTTAAGTTAGCACAAAAGATCCAATACAGCATTGACCTATAAGAATATGAGAACTATAAATCTGAACCATACTACCATACAAGCATATATACATTATTGATCTACTACTAGGTTATATCGTTCTGTAGGTTATTGTGGCAGAATTCTTGTATTATATTACAATAGCCACATATATTAGGTTGGGTTGGTAACATGAATCAAACAAAGCCATAACATATTGCAAGTACAAATTTAGCTTTGTGAGGCAATTAGAAGAACGTTTGTGAGATGAAAAACAAAACTATACAACGCAGTATTATAATGTGAGGTGTAAATTCTAAAGAGAGTAAAAACCTAGCAAGCACAAGTACTTCAGCTTTAACGGCATGAAGACGAGAATTAGCATATGCAGCAGCTGATTTCAGAAGTTTCAGCTTCCAAAGAAGAGTATCCCTTGGTATAACGTTAGCCAGCTCCTGACAATACATAATACAGTTAAATACAGATGCAGCTGAGCATAATCCCATATTATATGAACTTCGTAATATTTTGTCTAGAAAATAGAACAACAGAAAAGGATAGAGGAAAAAGGCAAATACTATTATAATCTAGAAAATAAGAGGGATAATTAAACAATCACAAGTTGAAAGAAAAAACTTCATAATTGTGTACATGCTAGTGTGTGTTACAAGAGGTTAGGAGCTAAATCCATCCAAAAGCCTGTAATTATTGTCAATTAGCTAAACTTAGATGCAATATAGCCCTAAACATTAAGAGATATAGAGAGAAAGACCAAGGACAGAATATTAAAAGCTTCTTACAGGAAGACATGGCAGTAAGGCAGTAAGGTTGTGTGATAATTGTTCAACTTTTTTGACAGGAGGAAGTCTATTTCCAATATTGACTGATGCCATCTTCACTGGATCGCCTGGTGTCATTAAATATAACAGTATATATGAATTAATGAGATAATATAAAGAACAGCAAGTTTGTTATGATACTGATATCAACTTATCTTCTTGAGACCTCATTCTATTGAATCAGAACTTAGAGATTAGGTTCTGTTCCCCTATTGTTTGTTATCCTCCTAGCAATGTGCTACAGAAGTGTGTTTTTTTATCAGCAATGTGCTACACTGGTGTGTGTGTGTGTGTGAGCACATACTCTGACATCTTTAGTTGTTGAATACAATTCAGTCCCACATACTTTATAAAATTCATTTGAAATAGATGTAATTATTTATTAGGCATAATTCACAAGATATAGAAAAATAAGAATTGGATTATTATCCATAGAATTTGCAAATGAATTATATCTCCATGAATATTCATATGTAACAGCTAGAATCTTAAGAAAAATATTATTTACCCATAATAAAACTAAGAACAAAGGGAACAGCAACATGCAGTTCATCAGGTAAAGCCTCCAAGATAGGAAACAAAGGTTGCAACTGAGATTGGCCAAAGGATGTAGCTGTCATTGAAAAAGGTATATTGTCAGATTTAAGTTGAAAATTGACAAGACATCACCAACTAAATACATTAACAATTGACAAAAAGGAATACACTATTGATAGAATCACCTGGATTGGATAATATCAGTACCAGGTCAACTGTTGGATTGTGAGCAGCAACAGCAAGTGCTAGACTTCCACCAAACGAATCACCTACCAGATAGATTGGTTTATTTGGAAACAAAGCATGTTCGAGCTTAACAGCTTCTCCAACAAGTTTCACCAGCTCTTCAAAAATTTGAAAATTAAAAAGGAAAACTCTCAGATTAAGTATATAATATGGCTTCGCTAGCATGTTTGAATTTATTCATTTATAAAATTTTACAATCAAGATCATGTTTAGGTTTGCATAATTCTTAGGGAAAGACATCTTTTAGTTTGAAATTTCAAACAAAAGGATAAGAAGACAATGTGAATGGTTGATAAGTTTTCCTTTTTTATTTTAAGATTACTAGCAGATAAGCAAGATTCCTGAGATTAGTTAGCCATTGGCAGTTCAATCTGTTCCAGATCACAGAAAGGGTTTCTGGAAGGGAAAGTGGGAGAAGGAGGAAATCCCTCCAATCTAGGATTGGATTCTGATTATCAGAGTGCCCAAAGGAAGAGTCACTCAGTCACCCAATTCAGAATTCCCATAATGTTTCTCATAAGATCTATTTTAACCATCTACTTCCTTTTTGTTTAAAATTTGAAGCATCGACATGCTTAATTGAATTTTATGCTTCAAATTTACGACTACCCCACTTATAAATGTTCAATGGGTACATGAGCTGCATCACATTTGAACTATGCCAATGTAGAAGTATGTTTCAAGAGCATTAAACAAATTGAAATTGAGAAGTTCCAGATGCTTCAATAAAAATGAACAACTCAAATTAAGCACTCTCATATCATCAAAAGCAACAAAGAACTTTCAAAAGTTGACAAAAGCATACATTAAAAAGCAAAGACCTTCAAATGGTGTTCGATCATGAACTGGGACATGCAAGCAACGAACTTCAAAAACCCTGCATTACATAAAGTAAAGATCAAAAGAGAAAGCGAAATAAAATTACATGAACCAACATAGAATAATTGTTCTAAACAATATAACAAGCATATCCATCAAGAAGCTTAATATTTCATCAACCTTCAACAAGAAGGACCAAAAAAATAAAATCAGACCATTGTAAAACTGAGTAATATCTCAGACATACAATTTCAAAATGCTAAACAAACGCAATTTTAAAGTAGTTTTCAACTAACTATTAAAATACAAAAAACAACATACTTCCCAAGAGCTTGATGGTGCAAAGTGAGACCCAGTCCCGTGCCATCCATCCCTGCACGAGTTAAACTAGAGAAATTTCAACACTCTACATTTTCAATTTCAACATTCAATATTTCAACATTAAGAGTTAATACACAATTTCAATTTGGGGTTTGAAAGTAGCAACTAGTACCACTCTGTCACCTAAAAGTTTTCATCTATACAAATCATCAGTCTTTGCGAATGAAACTGTTTTCAGGTTAAACACTCATTCACACTTACTCAAATATACGTAGATATACACACTCTGATTTCTGAGGACCGAACTTTCAACCAATTTATTACAATTCAAAGTTTCCAAGATTGAAAACAATCAACCACAACTGTAAAGTTAAATATGGCCCAATATCAAAGAAACCCATTCAATCCAGTGTTTTAAAAGCATGCAAAGAAACCCATCCAACACTAACAATCTCACCTATTAGTAAATGTTTTTCTTCTTAAATTACAAAATCACAAGTAAGGTTCATTAAACTAAGAAGTCGCGCACAAATTTCTTTTATTGTCATCTCCATTAAATATTAGCAGAAAAAAGTGTGTCAGAATAAAGAAGCTATGTTACTAAAGTATAAAGAATGAACGTGTCACAAAAATGTTTATAAGGAAGACAATTTCATGGCTAGAAGCCTCATGCAAACATATCACACACAGTGAATGCATGAAGTTCAGAAGTGTAAATTTGTACCAGGTAAAAACAGAAGAGTAGGAGAATCCTTCAAAGGGGGGCCACATTCAACTGGGCAAAACCACCGAGGTGGGCCTCCATCTGATCTGCAAATCTCCTTAGCAGCGGCAAAGTAATCCTCCACGCTCCTTCTCCCATACCCATCATCCCAAAGCGCTGCCAAACCTTCTGCTTCACCCTTCTTCTTCTTCTCCTCAACTCCCAACAACCGCACCTTCGTTTCCTCCTTAACCAACGAACCACCAATATGATTCTTCTGCGTCCCCACTACCACCGACGAAGATCCATTCACAGACTCCGACGACAACACCGTAGAGCCTCCACCCTCCAAACTCTGAGCCCGAACTCCAAACCGGTGCCTCGTAAAGCACCTTACAGAACCAACGGGCGAGACTAGAAAACCCCCAACCGAGGCCATCACAATTCACAGTGATTGAACTGAACTCACTCACCCAACCCAACTAATGTTCACTCTTCTGTTGTCATTGTTATCACCACACTTTCCGATGCAGAGAAGAATGGACCAAGAAAAGAAAAGAAAAATGGTGGTACTTTTCTACACTTGCACGCGGTTCTTGTTATGCATGCTTCTGAGAGTTTATAGTACCAAAGAAACAAAACAAAGAAGTCGTGTGTTGTTTGTCGTGCAAGGGCGCGTGGGTCACATGTTTGGGTTTTGATCAGCGGAAAAGGCTGAAAAAGAGTGAACGAATAATAGAAGCGAAATTGCAGCAACACACACGGTAGGAACGGAGCGCGTAGTTACACCCGCGCCATACCACGAAAATCGAAATGACTTTAGGTTGGGGTGTTGTAAGAAACTGTGCCAGACATAAAGATAACAATGATTCTTGTTCCAGCGAACGGCAATGAACCACGTGGGATTTTATGGGATTTTATTATTCTTAAAAGTAATATAAATTAAATCATTAGGACCCAAAAAATAAATAATATTATGACAAGAAAAGGTAACGGACATTCTTTTCTGAAGAGAGATATTATTACTATTATTATTAGTTAGCAAATAGTTATTATATTCCATAATTATGTGTTACTTACGTTCTCCAAGTGACAACCGCGGATCTAACCGAGATATTTTTCAGATACTATATTATATAATATGACTATCTCAACAGTAATACACATTTAATAATGTTGTAGACTCAAGAGTGAGTTTTTAATATTGTAGGGTCATGCAAAACTAATTTACTCAAATTAATGAATCATTTGAGACAATTGATGCTACGAAGAGTTTGTGGTCATAAACATAATACAAATAATCACTTCACATGGGTAATCACTTTGATCGTGATAGTAGATTTATAAAAAACTGTCATATTTTATATTTGTTGGTTCGAGTAACCAGTATAATATAGGATTAGTTCTGATTGATGAGTGAAATCAATGATGTTAAACACTTTAATAACAGACAAATAAGCAGCGGCAACCACACAAGAAAGACGTTTATGGTTTGTATTTCGCTTGTTATACGGCTTCTCCCTCCCTCCAACAAGATCGTTGTTTATTTCTTCCTTTCGTTCCACCCTTTCTTTCATTTGAAATTCTCTCGCTTCCACACTCGCACTCAAACGCAATACTCTTACAAAATTACCCTCATCAAAATTAAAAAAAAAACATCACTCTACGAAAGTCTAAGTCTATGTTAATGGATAAAAGGTGTTAACAAAATACTTTTGATATAATATTTATGATTTAGGGATTTGGATTTGTGATATAGGATCAAATCTTTGTAAAAACAACGTTTCAACCACTCAAAAGATAAGTTTTATTTTAAAATAATTAAATAAACATAATATATATACAAGATCTTTTTTAATTACAAGACTAAATCAGTAAATTGTGTGAAATATGGAATATGGATCAATCTACAATCTGTTATTTTAATAAATATACATTCAATAACGAGTCAAAGATGTATTTAATAATAATTAATATTCTAACTACCTCACATGAATCCTAACTTACCTCAAATTGTCTTTTGTAGATATGTTATCTTTGATTGGGGACCTATAAACTCTTAATAAATACATGTCCAATAATCGAGACAAATGTGCATTAATAACAATTAGCATTTAACAACCACACATTAAATTCTAACTAACCACATATTAAATTATAACTTAAACGTTAAAATATCTTTTACGTTAAAATATCTTTTACAAATATCCTACTTCGAACACGAACTGAATTCCAAACTCACCTGAAGTTAAGAAAGCATAGGCATAACATCAATATGTATGTTCAAATCTTTCTGGTTAATTTATAACAAACAATTTCACACTAGTAATCATTTCAAAACGTGAAGATTGTTGCAATGATTTTTTTATCTCTCATAAATGAAACGATTAAGAATATCCACCCTAACTACCTTTGGTACTACTTTTATGAATGTCTGCTTTTTGTATTTTGCCTTAAAAGAACTTTGGCAATTGTTGAAAAGCCTTACTCGTGGAGAAATTTGCACTCAAGTACAACTTAAGAACCCTTAAAGAAAAGTTGAGTCAAAGGAAAAACAGGAAGTTGTAGTTGAATAGAACCCAACACTGAAAGCAGTGTACGTCCGAAACACTTTCATCTTGCCTAAGCTTGCACGTTTTAGTTTAATAGACGTGGAATAGTTGGTCTTTTTAAATGGACGTCATGTATTAAACTAAATTCAAATAATTTTGGACATATTTGAATAATTTTTTTCTAAATAGTTTATAAAAATAAAATTAAGAAGAAAAATTTATATATTAATATTAATTTTCAGATAAGTTAACTTATAAAAAATTGTATAGTTTCTTTAAAGTCTTGCTTTTAGTTTATGCGGAAACTTATGAAAAAGTTCATAATCAAGCAATAAAATATCAACTCATTCACGTCCTTATTAGTCAACACTGTGTCTTAACCAGAAGTTTAACTTTAAAAAAAATGGTTAATTTATTTTAATAAAAGTTTTATGTTAATTTGAAATTCAGTCATCCAAACCCCTTGAATTTATCATGTGACAAATGCTCCTTGTTTTGGCAGTGATCATAGCATAAACATGTGTTTGTTTATTACATTTTTCTAACAATTGTATTTAAATTAAAAGATAAAAACATGTTTCAATATCTGTTTGGAAAAAACCTCCAAAAACAACAAACCTTGATTAGAAAATTTTCTATATAAATAATTTTATATGTAAATATGTATTAAACATACTTTTTAAGTATAAAAATGCATTAAACAAGTTTTTACACGTCATATAACAACATTATATTTTAACAAAAAAAAACATCCCCTTAATGAAAAAGGAGTGCTCTGTCACCGAAATTTAAGAAATTTTCTGTAGAGTCAACAAAAACAGAAATCATGCAAATTTTGCTGATCACGAGAGTTCTCACAATAATTTGCTCTAAAATGAATTATAATACAGCAAGCAACAAACATCAGCTGCTGGAAAAAGTACCACCGTTTATGTACATATTCAGTTTCCATATTTCACATCTACTGGCTCAACAAAAATAAATAAAATAAAAGCATAACAAGGTAAGATTATCAGTTACATCATTTTGATAATAATTTCGAAATATAAACCTCTAAGGAAATAATGCCACAGCATCACAGTTTCAACTAATGTTTTGCCTTCAGAATTGCATATTGAATACACTCAAATATTCATACACTAATGCAGAGAAAGAACACAAGACCCATATAATGTTAGCTGAGAACTAGCACTAGATTTCAAATGACTAATTTGAACAAATGGAAATATTATTAGAATTAACAAAATTTTATGATGTAAATATGCACCTGGACAACATAATTATGGCCAGATATTTAACGCACAATTCAAATTTACAATGTTTTCGTTGTTATCTCTATATCAACTGCCTGATTCCTGAAAAAACACCCCACTTTGGCAGTATGATTCCAACTAATCCTCAATAGAGTCAATTAAAAGCCTTCATAGCGCCAGATGTCAGATGCAGAAGACACCGCCACGTCCAGCAGAAGTATGCACGCCAACTAGATATAGTTCAAAATTTACAGTAACAGCTCTCCAATAAAGAATAAACTATCCAAGCAGGTTCGGAGGATGGCACTAAATTTGGTGATAGTGACCACTAAGAATTTACAAATTCCTATAATAATACTACAATCAATGCAGGCAACCCAAGAAGAATCGGTGCTCAGAAGCATTTTACATAATCACAAGAAAACCTGCAAGTATCAATCACAATTCATCGTGAAGTTTGCAATCTTTGCTGAGACAGCATAAATAAAATACAGAAAAATACCAGCAATACACTCTTTTGAACATCTCCTTTTACAATTGATTGAAATTTATTAAAAAATACAAATTTTAGTAGGTTTCACTTCTCATTTTATAGTTTACATTAAATTTTATACCAATGAGATGAGTTAGAAAAAGTGTCAAGAGAATATATTACTAGCACTCCTCATCAAATATATAATTTTTCACACTAAGAATGAAGCATGTCAAAAAGGGGTAAATTCAATATGGAACAACAACAAACATTATCCCACCAGGGAATGCTTGTATTTAAACAAAAAAGTTCAGAATAAAAAAGATAAAAAAAATATTTTTCCTTCTAATTATTTTTCTTCTAGAGATAGAGATAAGAAAGCAGAAGAATGGTTTCTGCAATGCATCAAAATAAATAATGACAATTCAGATAATAATAGGTTAAGCTCAATTTTGTCCAATCTGAAAGAAAACAAGTTACTAATAAAGATTAGGCTTTATCACCTAATATCACTTTTATCGACATTCACACCAGTCAAGAAATATTATCTTAAAATGACTATTTCCTCTTTCCAATCGGTTACATTTACAAAATATGATAAATACAGAAATGAAAATTCACAAAAGCATTAAATATTATATTGTAGCTCAGAAAAGACAAGCAAGGCTCAATTACCCACCTCTGATGCATATGCAATTTGTAGTCACCTGCTTTGAACTAGTCTGTAATTTAGAACCAAGTCCTCTGATTTCTTCCATATGTAAGCTCGCACTGTGGCTAAGCTCATTTCAGGAGATAGTACCTAAAAATAAACCAAAAGGCTGGCTAAATGCAGATTCCTTAAGTGAAAAAATAGTATCATGCAAAGCAAAGTCAAATATGAATAAAATAAAAACAACATTCAATCTTTGGGAAAAATGATATTAAAATATTATCATCATCTCCAACCAGTAAAAGGCGTAATAAGTTTAATAACTTGATTAAAACATGAAATTGAAAACAAAGGTGGTAACACACAAGAACAGTTAAGACTAAAGATCAAATACAAGTACTGCCGTCTATTTTAAGACTTCAATACAATAGTAAAAAGGCTCAATTAGGAGTCTATAACATCTGAAATTGAGTTTTATAATCAAGGGCTTACCAGTAGGTTAAGAATTTAAGAAGACAGTCTTTTCAAATCTTATTATCAGTTCATCTTGTGATATCCGGTGAAAATAAAATCTAACACGGTTACACGATGAATAATAATAATAATAATAATAATGCCACTGGTAAAAGAAATCCCAGGTATAAGAAACATTGCACTGAGTTTTTGGATAATCAAATCAAACCAAGAATATTTAAACCATATTGCCCTAATATTCTGTCAACTCATCCTGCATCATGGACTCCAGAAGTCAGTCAAATTAGTGACTTTGTAACTGCAAATTACAAACCAACATCCACACTACATAATTCTAACAAGTACTAAATATGTTTTTAGTTCTTCAAATTCGGGTCACTCTTTCCTATAGTCCTCCAAATTAAAAATTGTCCTTTTTTAGTCCATGAATTAAAGAAAATGTTATTTTGATCCCTAAGTACTAAAGACGTTACACTCGTTGCTAATGTGGCTAACATCCATGTCAACAATAACATGTGTACCTTAAATAATTATATGAAAATTCACTTTTTAAATTTTTTGGCTAAAATATCTTTTTAATCGCTCTCAAATTTAGGCCAAATTTTAACTCCCCCAAATTTAAAAGTGTTTTTTGTCTCTCAAATTAAAAATTGATATTTTAATCCCAAAAATTGAAAATATTTTTTACTTGCCCAAATCTAAAGTGATTTTTAGTCCCCTGCAATTTTAGACATTTTTTTTAGTCCTCTAATTTGGAAATAACTCATTTTAGTTCATAAAGTTGTCAAAAGATCTACATACTAAAACTAAGAAATGAAAATGAATAATTGACAACTTCATTAATAATTCTAGGTTCATTCAAGATGAAAAATTAATTAAATAGAATAAAAGAAGAACATAAGCAGGTAGTGGGAATTGATATTGACATTGATTCATCATTTTGAATTAACGTCTTTAATTCAAATCTGAATACTTTACAGAAAAAAATTAAAGGATCGAAATCTTAAAAAAAATCCCCTAACATTGATGTCAACCCTTTTGTATTCTATCGAAAACATTGTTAACACTATGTTTTCTAAGAATCTTAGAGATACGATTTATAACAATTTTTAAACTTCCAAGATTTAAATTATCAAATAACGTTTTGAGATCAATTTGTTCAGGATTTTAAACCCACAAAATCTAGGGAACCAAGAGGAAACATTGTGTTCACACACATTCTAGTCACAAACCAGTATACTTTAATCTCAAAGTCAAAACTTCATTCAGGACAATGTGACAAAAAGCAAAGAATATAGAAGATAAGAATGAACTATATAGTTGTGGTTAATAGCAATCATTCATACCACTATTATAAGGAGGGGGCAAGAATGAGAAAAAGAAACTTCATTCACGGCAATGTGACAAAAAACAAAGAATATAGAAGATAAGAATGAACTACAGTGTTGTGGTAGTAGTAGCAATCATTCAGACAACTATTACAAGGAGGGGGAAGAATGAGAAAAGGAAAAGTATAAAGGATATTTCAAACAGGATTAAAATGTCGTTCTTAAACTAAATGTGTTAGTTACATCAACAAATTGTGAATGTCAACTTCGAAAATCAAAATGAATTATTCTAGACAAGAAAAAATATTTTCAAATTTGAGGGATGTAAATTGTCAGTTTTACATTGAGAGACTTAAAAAACCCCTTTCAAATTTTGAGGACTAAAAATTAATTTTAAATTTGAGGGACTAAAACTATCAATTTTTACATTTGAGAGGCTAAAAAAATCACTTTTAAATTTCAGGTACTAAAATAAAGTTTGATCCCAATATTAAGAACTAAAAAATATTCTGGGCAAAAAAAATTAAAAAGTGAATTTTCATATCATTATTTTAGAACAAGAGATCAAAAAGAGCATTCCTTCAATGACTTCCAGAAACACCAAGACGGGAAAACTAAAATGGCAATCATGTTAGCAAATAGATTCTAGAAGACATAAAAGGAATTGGAAAGTAAGCCAACCACAGAAAAATAAAGTATAAAGTCATGAAATTGCTCAATCTTGGTATCTAAAATACCATAATATATTCATACAGAGTCACAAGATTGTATATAAGACTGGTAAGCAACATATTACTTGCCTGGTTGTTGCACAATATTTCAATAGAAGGTCTAAGCTTTAGCCAAGGCTTAAATCCAGATCGAAAGGATCCATCTCCAACTGTTTGATGCTGTGACTGTGAACCAGTAAGCCCGGGGGCAAAACTACCATCAGCACTTATGCTATCCAAAGGTTTGTCAAGCACCATCTTTTCAACTACATAATTAATAACCTAAACCAACAGAAAGAAGAGAACATTAAGTTCATCATAAAAAATGTATCATCTACATGTGGGGATATGCTTACAGAATCCACACATATGAACAAACAAAAACTAAACTAAATTCAAAACGAATAACACTTTTGGAAAGTATGATCATGGTCAACTTAATAACACATGCAGAGATCATTAAGGCAATTATTAATACCAATTGTCAATTAATATAAAAACTTACCTTGTGAATTCTTAATATACGTGGGGCACTTAGCTTCCCTTGGGTGACAATCTGGACTGAAGAGCCTTCACATGGTTGCAAATAGAAACTGCATCTGCAGTGGTTATCACAAAAGAACACAATATTAAAGAGAGCTTTATATAACTAAGTTGAGATGTTATCATGCTCAGACAATCAAATTCAAAGACAAGTACCACCATATTTTTGGATGTGATTAAATAGATATAATCCTCAGAGTTAGGCAATTATGCCAAAGGAACAAAATATACAAATAATCAAAAGCACGATTACAACCACATATTTTAATGCAGCTATTAATATGGAAGGAAAAAATAAAGACGGCAGCAAAATTACTTAGTGTTTTCTCTGGTAGGCAACCGATTATTCAAGACGCAATCAAGGCACCACCAGGGGAAGTCTTTCTCGTCCTTAGTTCCATCTAAATCAGTAATTTTTTTCCTCCAAGGACCTCCATGAGAGCCCTCAGTAATAATGGAAGGAGGGGAAGTAACTGAGAATTCAAACGGAGGATAAACCATAGTATCATTCTCAGAACTACCATCAGCCTCAATTCTTGAATGGTTAAGACTTCTAGAAGCAATATCTTTTCCCGATAATAACTCCCCATTAGCAGGAGCTGGGGATCCCGTTCTCTGCTTTCGTTTTCTCAACCAATGAGCCAGGAGTCCTTTAAGGGTTTCCCTAGCCAAATTAACCTGCACAATAACAAGCAACAATTTTATTGTTCACACATGACAAACAAACTGATGAAAATATTCTAATTATGTCGTCGTGTGCATGAATCACATATTTATTAAAACTATAAAGATTCATAATAGAACTCAGCCAATATAGTTCAACAGATATATAAAAAACTTAAATGCTTCCATCATGACCATTATACTATGAACCAAGATATGAATCATTCCAGATTGAGCAAGATTATGGACTAAAGATGGTATGATGACCATGTTCCACTGACTGGAATGGATCCCATGAAGATTAAGTGGTTGACAATTATACAGTTTCACGTCAATTATAGCCAACGACAACAAGTAAATAAAGAGTTGACCTTAATTGTAGCGGCATACCAAAAACTAGGAGCAACATTATATAATTATAAATTTAAGAAAAGGGCAGGTCCATTTTTCATGACAATGATGCCATTACCTTGTCATCTTCAGGCTTGCCTACAATGTTAAGATCTGCCAAATACATTTCTGCAGAAAAACACTGGGGTGTGTCCAAATGAACTGATAAGCTTCCGAGCCTGGTATCCACTGTAAACCATGCAGGAATGCTAACCTAAAACAGCATTTGGAAAAATTAAAAGCTGGCTTGGACAAATAAAGTACCGGAAATCATGTTATCTTGCCAAGAAAAGAAAATATAATTATTAAAAAAGAAATTCATGATGTGACTTAGTAATCATACCATCTCAAATAACTCCTCCTTTTTCTCCTCAAATGAAACCTAGATAGTTCAAAAGTAAAGCAAGAGCTATTAGTTGAAACTTTGTAAATATCATTTATTCATTACAGACAATCTTCTTCCCTGGCAAACAAGAATGTGATACAAGTTGCAAATGAATGTAACCAGTTGTCACCTTTCCATAATCTTCAATCACATCGCCTTTGGTAATCTCCCAAAGTTTCACTGAACCAGATGCATCCTATACCAAAAGTTATTCATCAGATAAGAAATAACAGAGAAAGGCCATGTCAATATGCTAGACATAATAAAATTACCAGAAAATTACCTTTGTCAACACATGCCTCTTGTTATTCAAAATTTCATGTTGTACTATTGCAGGTGTACCTAGGATAGTTAAGGTAGGTTCTTTGTATACAGGAACCTATTAGATCAGTCATTTTGACAATAAAGGGATAATTATTAGTTCTGAGAAAAAGAGAAACCAGAAAAAAATATTTTCAACAAAAGCTAGTTTAAGACAATCTGACATATTCACCAACAGGAAGTACTAATATTGGATATGTAAGCTAACATGCTTAATCTATATACGTACATATAGAAAATTAATATAGTAACTTTTATTTCTGAAATAAATGTAACATACAGGGGTAGATCCTTCCAGTGACACTCTTGCTCTTGAAAAAGACAAGTTTCCCGCTAAAAAAGAATTGCCTCTCTGGAAAATCTTTTCAGGGTTGCATCCTTCAGTAGGCCATCTATGAACCGAAGAGTCTGTTGATGCAACCCATATGCTATCATCATGCAAAGCCAATTGAAGAATAGGGTGCTCGCCTGTGCAAAGCAAACTACTCTCTCTAGTTTGCAAATCTGTCAAGTATAACTTAGGGTATAAAAGAATACGACATTAGAAGATGAGGTTAATGAATTAAACAGGAAAAGGAGATGCCATGTCACATAAATGCAAGATGTAACAATAAAAAGATAGTTTGATGTTAATTTCAGTTTGAAGGTTGCACTCACTGAAAAGTCTCTCCCGCCACTATAAACATGACTAAACGTTGGGGTGCTGGCAAGTGCCCAAACAGAATCTATATGAACTGCATAAGAATGCACACATCTCTGCTGACCTATATCCCAAAGCCTGTGAGGAAAGATGGACAAATTGTTAGTCAACCACAAAACAAAACGAATTGAAATGCTTATAACTACTCCATATGCGACCATTACCTTATCATAGAGTCGGAAGATCCAGATAAACAATATCTGCAATGATGAACATTAAAAACATCACAACCGACTTGTTGAAAAAACATATTACTTAATTTGAACTTAACAAATTTATCCAGTGAAGAGATACATTGCTGTATACAGTGAAAAAAAAAATACTTCTCACTGTATGATTGACAATTAAATAAGTTCACTCTAACATAGCCAATCAAAGAATTAGGTTATTCATGTGCATTGTTATCTACAAGTTGTGGGAAAACATAGAAATATCAAATGAGAAAGATCAATGAGAAGAGAGAGACAGAATTTTACGAAAATAAAGAAATTAAAAATAAAAAAAGGAAGAAAAGCAAGTTACCAACTTTAAACTATAATTGTAAACTGGAAAATAGCAACTAAAACTAGATATCCACTCAACAAACCTGCCAGTAGAATCCAGAAGCAGAGCCCTGATGTTATCCGTATGCCCTCTTAGCTTTAGAGTCTTTGCTCCTGTTCTTGTGTCCCAGACACGCACAACCTAGAGAATCCCACAAAAGTGGAAGAAGAAATAAGCCATGGTAAAAGAAACATGCCACAAAATCCAAGCTACTAAAGCGCTCTATGTGATCTATACATCTATCTCTATTAAGCGCAAACAAACCACCTCTAATGTTTCAGAGGTAAAGAAGCCTCAACAACTCGGAGCATATGCCATACTGTACCTTTTCAGTGCCACCAGACACAAGAATAGTTCCACTTTCATTTGTAGCTAATGCATAAACAGAATCTTTATGGCCTTTGGCAGCAGTTGGAATGTATCCCTGACTTTGATTAGTGTTCATGGACATATTGGTGCTTGAGTTAACAGTACGCAAGCTTGTCAATGGTAGTAAGTTACCAGAACCATTGATACCATTTGAAGATTCGTCAACTGTAGTGTCATTGCTCTTAGAGACTGGAGTGGCAGCGGCCTCTATATCCCATATAAAAACCTCCCCACCAAGGCCACCAGAGGCAACAATATTGCTCTACAATGCATGACACTATTAAACAATCAAAGAATGGATTTGACATTGATAATTCAACCAAATTATCTATCTGATTCAATGCACAACCTATAGAAACAACAAATTAACTTTTTTTTTATGCACTAAATAAGAAGCATAAAATGTTTAAAGTACGTTACATTTTTTCCTGCTGATGCGAGGCAAGTAACATAGTCAGAGTGTTGTCGAAGCGTTCTAGTACAAGTTCCGAGGGACAAGGCATTCCATGTCTAACACAAAAAAAAAATGTTCAAATAATTATGAAAGTACTGGTACCATTTTAGAAGAGCAAGGATTGATTGGCACAAAAAAGCTAGCCACCAACCAACCTTGAGGGTAGTATCTGAAGAACAAGAAACAAGTGTACTGTCACCAACAAGAACAGCATCATTAACCTGAAAGAATAAAAGTAGCATTTATAAATTACGTATTCAATTGTACTTAAGCTGTTGTGCATGTGCTAGAGATTGTGCAGGTGTCAGGTTTTGTGGGTACAACTTAAATGTTAATGAAAGGGGGTTTTGGACTTTTGGGGGGGGGGGGGGGAGTAAAAGTAGAAGAATGGTCATAAGTTCAAGAACATTGACCTATTGAACAAAAAGAATTGCATAAATTTCTAACGACAAAAAATAGTTTGACAAAAAGAGGACATTTTAAAGGAAAAAATGTACATTAGACACTTCAGGATATTATGAATTTTACAGTAAAAGAGAAGGAAACAAGACAAAAACAGTTGTACACAATACAAAAGACAAATTCAGTTGCCTTTTCCTTTTCAATCATACCTTCACAATTAGAATTAAGCTTGTTAAATTTCAACACAGCAAATCATTTTCATTACAGACGACAGGAAAGGATATCTGTTGAAGTACTACACAAAAGTTAAAATAAATAAAAGTATATCAAATTCAGGCCACTGAAGACCTATTTTTGCAGATGAAATTCTAAAAAAAAAACACAACACTCTGAGATAACTTTATCTCACACAATACAAAGCTCAAATTCAGTTGTACACAATACAAAACAAGACAAATTCAGTTGCCTTTTTCCTTTTCAACCATACCTTAACAATTAGAATTAAGCTTCTTAAATTTCAACACAACAAATCATTACAGACGGCAGGAAAGGATATCTGATGAAATACTCCACAAAAAATAAAATAAATAAAATTATATCAAATTCAGGCCATTGAAGACCTGTTTTTGCAGATGAAATTCTAAAAAAAAACACTAACACTCGTCTTAGTAAAAACATAACCCTAAACTCTAAACCCAACAATGAGGCTTCTTTTGCTCGTAGCATGGAAAATAGATTTCCCACATTACATGATATACTTTCTTACACCTTTTGACTTTACCACTAGATTGGGTAAAATTTAAAAAAAAAAATGCATTATTAACAATGTAACATAAGTCCACCAAAAAATGCCAAGTGCAGGAAAAATGAAAAAAATAGCTGCTGGGAGGTTTTCCATTGCAGATGAAGATTCATTAAGTAACCATGTTAAGAAAACACTTCCATGTACCAGAAGTTACTAAATCAAAAATAAATTATCAAATGGAAAGGAAGAAAAATAAATATAAAAAATTAACACAAGGATTACCCAATCAACATGAGATTCAAAGGTAGCCGAGCATGTTGCTCTATCAACAGCTAGTACCCATCGCTTTAACCTGCCATCACGGCTCCCGGTGAAGAGATAATCAGACCCGTCAGATGTAAGCAGAGCCAAACAATTTATGCCTGCACAATGCTGCAGCAAAGAGCAAAGTTACAATTCTAGACCGTGCAACTAAGAGAACTATCAAAATTGAAGGAAATTCAACCAAAATAAGAAATATTGAAAAAATAAAATTTATGACATAACGCCTCTCAAAGCAAAACACAAGTACCTGGCAGAAAGGAGCTAAGTACTGTAGGAACTATTCATGAAGATTTGATCGATTAGAAAGTAAATATGGGTAAATATTAAAAACCAAAAGGTCAGATATGCAAACAACCAAGTGGGTCTAAAGTGAATGTAAAAAGAGAAAATAATATTAAAATTTAGGGTAAACCTCCACCTTAATATTTGTAAAAATCTTTGGAACATGAATTTGGTCCTTCACATCTATTTGATCCTCAATTGACAGTTTTTAATATCAAATTGGTACAAAAAATGGTCACTTGGACCAAATTTATGACAGTCAATAATCAAATATTCTCAATAAAGCAGAATTTAAGTCACTATTTTGAGAGGAATATTGAGTTAAGAGAATCTTTCTAGGACCAAACTGGGAATTCACCAAATCCATTAAATAGTATTTTCATCCAAGTAATGCTTATGTTTATTAAAATCAACCCAATCAGTTTCAACTAGTTAACAGATTCGGAAGCATAGTATCAAAGAAAATTTTGTAGGAATGGATAGGGATGAAGATGCAACTACTAGAAGCAAGCATGAAACTTGTATGCTACCCTGGAACAAATAAAATAAGTAAATAAAACAACAAGTTCACCTTAGTGTCATCAGAATCATTTAACACATAGGTTAATCTCTTCTCCTTGCGAGGTCGAGTTGAGTTGTTTCCGTTGCTCGCACTACCCACGCGGTGCATTGCAGAAACTGCCAAGTACATAAATCATATAGCGTAAATAAACCCCAGGGGTGAATTGAGAAAATAATTCCATAACAGGAATTTTACATAGGATCATTTCCAACGGCAAACAAAAAAAATCAGATGTAGTTTATGGATTATGACCATTTATTTAACAAACGACGTTTGCAATGCAGAAAAACTCTCTCAAGACACATCCAAATACCAAAATCTACAGCTCCGAGAAAGGCGTTAAGTATAAGGCATAACCGTACATCGTGGGAGCTCCGAGAAACTAACATTTAAGAAGTCTCTGTAACAGTACCTAGTTATTACAAAACATTTTCACCCATTATATAAGATGGACCATAGTCTTCTCAAGATCCCAAATACCAAAATCTACAGCTCCAGACGTGGTTTTTCACAATTACTAAGAAACCAGCTCCCACGTCCCAGACGTGATTTAGTATTTCTCAATGGTTTTCCAGACACGCTACATCATTCCAACAACAATTCCCTAATAAACTCACAATCCAGCCAAAGTTTAAAATCATTATTTCCATACAGTCTGAATTACCAGTCAAAGCAGAATCGCATATCAAACGCAGCGAATACTCAATGCGAATCAAATCAAAACGCAGAGTTACGTGATCAACAACCAAACACAAACCTAAAATTCATAACATGCTGAACCCGCAGAAGCTATCGAATACCCCAAATCATCGACACAAGTAACGCAAACGACGGAAAAAGAGAAAACAAAAGGTCGGAAAACAAAAACATAACTCTTCGCACAAACTAGCTAAACCGATCATAAGGCTCAGCGCTTTGCAACGCAGCACGAGCTAAAACGGACTAATTACAAGATGCGATAAATTGTTTGGCATAATCGAAAGGAGAAAATAACGGAATAAAACGAAATCGAGCTGGATAGGGAGAAGATGAATCAGTGGAAGGAACAAACCGTGATGAGTGAGGAATTGGGAGCACTTTGAGTGCTTGCGTTTGTTACAGTGGCGAGGTTTCAGGTTTAGAGAGAGGAAGTGTTTGGAAGAAGGAGAGAGAGAGAAGGGTGAAGACAGCGAACATGGGTGTGGAAAATGGGCGTCCAGATTTATTCCGGTAGATCCTTTGACCCGTTTGTGCCTTTTAATTGAGGGCAATATGGTCTTTACAGTTACGGAAAGGATAAACCAAAACTATGGAGAGAGAATAAATAAGCAGCATGGCCGATAATTAACTCTCCCTCACGTTTCATCAAAAGCAGCTCCGTCTGCGGAACCAATGCTTTCAACGGGTTCTTCTTTCTCCTACTTATCGCGTCAAATTTTTCATCTCGTTTCGTTTAAGAGTTTCAGTTTTTTTCTTCATTCTTTATCACACGTCAAATATTTCAAAGTAATTATTTTTTATTAAAAATTATAAATATTTGGATTGATAATTTATTTGTTCTCCTAATTTTATGAATTAAACTAATCAAAAATGTATTATTAATATACCAAGTAAATTATAAAAAGTGAAATACATTAAAAAATCGTTTATGATTATATGCTAACTGTAAATTAAATTAAATCTCCTTATGTTATGCTCAATATCTAAATGGGTGGGGAGAGATTTGTAATTAAAATATTTATTATTCGAGAGGTACGTCGTTTTAAAATATTCCAACCTCCATGCTGGATCGATGTGGTACTGGATGAACACACCTCAAATCATAAGATAATATATAGATGTAGTATTGGTGATGGTAAACAACCATCTTTTATTTGTGTCAATGCTTCATTTGGTTGAATTTGTTATATATATTTATAAAAATAATCTACAATTATATAAAATTCAGGTTATGTCTCATTGGATATTTTACAGGTGTTTCATTACATGACATGTCAAATTCTTAATTTTATTTCAATACTCTTTCAAAAAAAGTTGTCAATCATCTTAATATATGTATTCCCTTCAAATTATGTTGCTTAATAGATGGATGAACTTTTCTTCTTCTAAAGAATGTTGTTAGATGCATTGTATGTTTCATTGTTGTGGTGAAGTTTATGAAATTATATTTTTGGATGTTCCAAAAATGAAGTATTTAGCTAACTATTGTAGTGATATTTTTGTGTATGGTCAATGATAATTCTTTATATAATGTGTGTGATGGAGTATTGGAAAGTATGTTTTTGGGTGTTCTAAAACATGACATTCCACCAACTATTATACATGGGATTAATGTAATTGTTGTGCATTGCCAACAAGAAACCCAAATAAATGAAAAGTGTTAATTATTTAAATTGTGTGTTTTATAAAACACAAAGATAATATTTAGAGTTTAAATGAACCATCTAGAAAATAATTACATGTTGGAATATCAAATCACTCATGAATGTTAACTAATAAATATTTAGGTGCTTTTATGAAAAACATATTTTTATGTGAGAGCATTTTTTTTAAAAACTAGGTTTCAAGATGTCACAAACTTAAACCATTGCTTGAAATGTAAATGTTCTTCTAAGTGTATTAGAGGGAAAAAGAAAGACATAGACAAACCAGAAGCAAAAGAATTGTTATTATATAAAAAATGGATGTG
The DNA here is from genome assembly GCF_051622355.1 of Phaseolus vulgaris. Taxonomy (NCBI): domain Eukaryota; kingdom Viridiplantae; phylum Streptophyta; class Magnoliopsida; order Fabales; family Fabaceae; genus Phaseolus; species Phaseolus vulgaris. The sequence continues at coordinate 27,344,408 of NC_143503.1, forward strand.
TACAAAAGAGAGTGTAGTAAACTTATATAGAGATAGAATAAACTTAAACCCTGTGTGGCAGGTATAACCTTGTCAACCATCTTTAAATTTATGGGCGAGTGATTACAAATCCTAAGTTTAGCCTTCCATTCATGAAAAACTACATCAGAAACAAGTTTCGTGAGAATACCAGTTATTTAGAATTGGGATGAGAGGTGAACCAAAATGAAATGTCAATCTTGAATACGATCACGTACAAAGTGCAAATCAAATTCAAAATGTTTGGAACGGGAGTACATGATAGGATTTGTTGCAAGTTGAACTGCACCTAGGTTGTCTGAGTAAAGTTGTGTGTTGGAGATGTTATACAAAGTTCATGCATTAAATATTGTATCAAAATAATGTCAGCAAGTGCAGCAACAACACTTTTATACTCAACCTCAATGTTGCTATGAGAAACAACCATCCTTTTTGTTTTTTCGAAGACCATTAAACAAAGTTATTTCCAACAAGAATACAATATCTAATTATATACCTGCGATCATCCAAGTGAGTGGTCCAATAAATATCATTGAATCCAATATATTGCTCTCATTAACGTTAATTTCTAACTATAATATATATGCTAACAATTCTTTTATTATTACTATAGCAACAATTTCAACTAATAATATTTACTACTTAAATTCAAACTCCATTATTTTACTTTTTTTAATTGTCATTAAATTTTGTAAATGCTTTACTAGAGCTTTTGTGTTAATATTAATGCATCACAATATTCTGTTTTCTTTATCGATAAAAAAAATAATATTCTAATTAATATTTTTCATTTTGAATTTAAACAAATTTTAAAAACACATCACTACTATTTGTTTAAATCATAAAATTTGTATTATACATGCTTATTCAAAATTAATCATTCCTTATTTTTTTTAATTTAATTTATTTTTAGTCCTTGTAAAGCAAAATTAGTATCTAAAGTTTTAATTATCTATTTTTTTTTAATCATAAACAACAATTTTTGTAGTTCAAATATTATTCGTGTGAGACTTAATAAAGATATGTTTGACATATATTTGCATCATTCACTATCATTATGATATTTATTTAATAAAAAAAGTATAATCAATTCAATGTATAAAGTTAAAGTATTTAAAGTATTAAATACCCCTGATTAATCAGTAACAGTCAACCTAATTTTGTAGCAACGAAACGACGCCGAGTCGTGTTCCCTTCTACTCATTGAAGTTAAAATAAAAAAGATGGCATAAGAATCGGTGTCGGTGATAGGCATTGTTACGCAATCGAAGGACGCAGTGAGAACAGTGCCGGTTCTCGTTATATTCTCCTTTTCGTTATGTTTTCCACTCTTTCTTCTTCTTCTTCTCCCTTTTAATACTCCCGTTAACGACGTAGTTCATGGCAGCACCTCCGTCTCGGAAACGGCAATGCCATTTTGACGACGACGGTGGAGGACGTGGCGTGGATCCAACTGAATGGACTGCACTTCACGACAACATCCTCCGCAAGGGCATTAACCCGCCACCATGGCTCACCAACTCCATGATATCCGCCGGATGACTCACTGAGTCGGTTAGCAACTCGAACCACTCGATTATGATAAGAGGATTACGTTATGACACGTGACCGCCGATTCTTTACAACATGGGTTGATAAAGTGAGTATGGGTAATATATAAATAAGAGTTGTTTAACATAATTATAAATATGAACTAAACTCCTAATCCAGTGAAGCGAAAGTCCATTAAGAAAATATAAATAACACAAATTTTAAAAATCAAGTACGTCATTATTTACGTACTCTTATAACTGAGTGTGGAGTGTCTTCTGCAGGTACTTTCCAATATGTAAGACCAGACGATAAAGAAGAGGAAGACGAAACAGAAAACAGAAAGTGACAAAGAAAGAGATAACAAACACCCGAAAACAATAACTTTAAAATGAAGAATTTGTATTATAAGACTCTATACTCATAAAAAATAAATCTCTTTTAAGATCACGACTTTTAAGTTATTTATCCTAAAAAAATCGTATTTTTAGGAATATGTCCTTAATTTATATTTTTTAAAAATCGTATTACTGTCAACGTTTTCTTCTTTTAGTTACTTTTTCATTGTTTTACTTTTATTTTATTTTATTTTTTAAAATTCGTGTTAAAAGTCATACTTATCTATTCTTTTTCTGAATTTCTATATTTTTATACTTTTAAAGTTGTATATAACATATTTTTTACTTAAATTTGTTTTTGTAATAATTTGATTAATGGATTTTTTAATTTTTAAACTTTTATATAATCCTTTTTTTAGATATTTATTTCAATAATTATTTAAAGCATGACTTTTATCTATGTTTTTATCTACAAACACTTTGAAAATATGATTTCTTCTTAAAATTGTGCACTAACTTACTAATTTATATCATTTTTAAAAATGTATCCTTTTCAATACATTCGAATAAAAATTGTAAAACAACCTAAGGTCTCTTCTGCAATTTTCTCTTTAACTCATTGTTTTTTCAGATCAGATTTATTTTAGGTCTTTTTTGGATCAAACTGAAGTTTGTATGCGTCATTCCCGTCTAGTTATAATTGTCTTTCATTGTTGTCTTCTTTATCTTTTGTGATTGTTTGGACGGTGTAATGATATGTTTTATTGCTGCAGGTAGAATTTTTTTTCTCAATGACATTTTTTTTAATTTTATATGTTAATTATTAAAATAGGTAAATGGTGTTAAGTTAAAGTTGTGAATATCACAATGTACTAATCTATTTTAATAATTTCTTTAAATTTATTGATTTTGTTAAATAACATGATTCATTGTTTAAAGATATCATTTATCCATACAAACTCCTTTGTCTAAATACAGTTTTTTTTAATTGGTCAAGGTTATCTTTTTGAGCAAGTTTAAAAGCTTTATTATTATGCAACTTCTTTTAAATACATATCACTAACACTAATTATTGCAATTAATAACTTTCATCTCTTCTAATTGCACTTGATGGGTTCAGTTAGATTACTCATTCTATTGTCTTTTTTTTGTCTTATGCAAGTGTTTAGAAATTTCATTAATTTAGTTTCATATGTTACAAATACAATTAAACAACAAAAAGCTTATAACTGTAATTGGATTAATACAATACAAGTTTTCATTACTTTCAATCCACAAAAATGTTAAGTAAGTTATTTTAAATACTTATTAAATTTAATAATTTTCAATAATAATTTTTACATTTTAATTGCTTACTTTTCGTATGTTATTTTAAATTAGATATTATTAAATATTCATATTAACAATTTTAATCACTTAATGACAAATTCTCCCTACACCAGATCATTTTGGACTGCATCCAATATATGCAAAGGAAAATACCAAAATATCCTTAATGAAATGAAAATTAGGGTTTAGGTAAAATGTGCACTCAACCCAGCAGTGCACCATTAAATTTTCTGTGGTCATTGTGAGGCAGCGCCGCGGAGGCACGGTAGTTCCCAAGCACAGTGAGAAAAACAAAGAACACAATGTGGATGATGGCACCTGTAAATGTTGAACACATCACATCATATATGAAGATGGATGTCTACTTAAATATGCATATCACAATCACATTTTGAAGATCAAAACTTCTTGTAAATCGACTAGGGTTATGCAATCTTTATTCTTTGTTTAAGTTTTCAAGCTTTCGCGTGTTGTCTCACGGTGACCACAAAAAAATGAAAGGTGCACTGCTGAGTTGAGTGCACATTTAACCTAAACCTTAATTTTCATTTCATTAAGAGTATTTTGGTATTTTTATTTGCATAAATTTCGTGCATTCCAAAATGATATGGTGCATGGAGAATTTGCCATTAAACTTTAAATGTCAACGTTAATGTGAAAGAAAATAATCTCAATTCACAACTCTTAAGTTATTTTTGCTAAAAAAAATCACATTTTAGAAAAATATTACAAATTCTATAATTTTTAATATAGTTTTTTTCAGAAAAATAAACACATTTTGAATCATACCAATTATTTTCAAATCTAAAAATATATTTTTAATTTTACTGTCCAAAATATATATTTTTAAATATATTATACAGTATAAGATTTCAAAGTTCTTTTTTAATCTGTAAATATTTTATAAAATTTATAATTTGAATTATTTTTTAAATATATTATGAATTATAGAATTTAGAAGATATTTTAGGAATAAAAAAACATTAATATAATAATACAGATAATTTTAGTATTTGAAGAGTTATGAGAAGAAAAAAGTATTGAGGAAGAATACGTCAATAGTGGATTATGGTTGGAAGGGTTGCTGTTAAAGTTGTAGCTTAACAGAACAATATGAAACAAAATTTTCGAAAGGGACCTGTCAAAAGAGATGCTCACCACCACTTTCTGCAATTGATATGTTATATAGCATTTGTTTTGTAACATCCATTTTTTTTAATATTTTATAAATAAATTATCTATGAAAAGAAAAAAATTAAAAAGAAAAAGAGTATAGTATGGTATTATTGCAACAACCTTTTGAACTATATTCTCATACTAGAGAAACTATTCAAAACAGCTTATTATTTTAATTAACCTTTATATTCCTTTTAGCTTATAATCATTTTAAAAACTTAAAACAAACACATGATGCATAAAAATGGTTATTGTTTTTTAAAAAAGGACATCTTTATTTATAAAAAGAGTTGTAAAAAAGGTGTCATATGTTAGTTTGATACATCTAAAAAACAGGATACTTTAAAAAAAAAAACAAAGTGTATTATTTCAATATCAACAGCTATTAATAAAATACACGAATAACAAATTTTGAAGTCATTAAAACCTAAGCAATAACATTTCAATGAATAATTGTAATGCATTTCTTTTTATAATATAATAATGTAATTTCTCAAGGAAAGAATTTAAAATTCAATATTTTCTTTTTAAAAATATTCCTTAGGACTTACGAGCTATGTAGCACATGTACGGATACGGACACTGACACAACGTGGGTACGAACATGAAGATACGTATAATTTTTAAAACGTAGGATACAAGGACACAAATCTATATATTATATAATTTTGAAGTATATAAATTGAAAATAAATATTTATGTGCAAAAGTATGTTTCAGATTTTTTTGGAGCAGGAAAATATTTTTCATAACTGATTCAAAAGAATTTGTTTTTATTTTTATAATCATAATAAAATTTTACATAATAAATTTGAATTTTTAGAAAAATATTGTATTTATACCTTTTAAAATTGTGTTAGAACGTGCTAAAATTTCAGAAAATCTAACAAATATTTTTTAAATTGAACACTTTATTGATAAGTGTCTTATCCGACAAGAATATGTTTTTTAAGAGAAGTGTCTGAGTATTGTAGGAAGTGTTTAGTTTATAAATTATAAAAGTATTTAATTAATTAGTAAATAAATCAAAAGTTTCCGTCTAGGCGCAGCGCCTTCAAACGACGTCGTTTAAGTCTAGCGTCAACATCCCAATTTCGAGGGCAATTCTCTAACCTGGAGCAGAGTTGCAGCCATTGAAGAGTGTAGTAGTTGCAGAGAAGGAAAGAGTGTTCAACTCAAAGCTTTCAATGCCTTTACTTCGCATCGCAAGCAAGATTTTACATTCAGCAGCAAACCAAAGTTGCAAGCACCAGCACCAGCACCGAACAATCTTTGCCACGACACAGTTGCAAGGTTCATGGATGGAGAAGGTCAAAAACGTCATCACAGGCCAAAAGACCACGCAGTCCCAGGGAGACGCGTCAGAAGTCAATTCCGATTCATTCACTCTGATTCGTCAGTTCCTTTTGATTCCAATTTCGCCCTTTCTTCTCCTTTCTCAAATATCTCAGACACTGTTTTGTACATTTACTTAACCCAGTAAGAATAATGATATCATTGATCTCAGGTTTTGCTGATGAAATGAAGAAGGCAAGAAGAATTGGCGCGTTTAAGGAGTTCATGGTTGGACGAAGCAGCGAAGCCACTTTTTCCTCTGCCTTCGAGAAATACGAAGCCATAATTCGATATCTTGGGGTTTTGGACTCCACTGGAGAGGTTTCTGGAAAAATTCATTCTTCACAATGTTTATTTATGCATTTATTAATTAATTTGTGATTTATTCTTCTGGCTTTTATCCTTTGTTTTGTTATCTCCAGAATCTTCAGACTGCTCAAAAGCAAGAAGCGGCAAAGCATTGTGGCTGCACGCTTGCTGATGTAGAGAATGCACTTGCTAAGTTTACTTGGGCCAAAGAAGCACAGAAGAAGATAGAGAAGTTAAAAGAAGAAGGAAAACCAACGCCAAAAAGCTTTGCTGAAGTAATGCTTCTTCTTAACACTTTAATTCCTTGCAACCTAGTTGGGTTCAATTGATCATTTTTCTGGGAAGAAATTTTAGTTTTTTCATTGGTTCATGGAAAGCTTACCATTTTTTTACTCTCGCCTTTGTAGTAGTTCTACTCCAAAATAGGTCTTGATTGGGCAGTTTTATCTTGACATTTGGGGTTTGGTATGCGTAGCACGATTTGGGTCCATTATTAGCCTAGCAAGGTGCTAAGCCTCGGCCCTTGGGTGAGGTCCATAGCTTATTTCTGGTGATAACTTATAACTAATTAGTTGCTTCTTCAATGGGATTACAAAATTTCAGAATTATGCTATTGATTCATTATGACTTCTTTCTTGATTTCGGGTTATGTTGCTGGCAATGTTGTACAGCATTATGCTTCAAATAAAAACAAAGTATCTAAATGTTGATGTCTCCGTCAATGTGTTATATTTTTTTCTTATCTTTTATTGTTGGTATTGATATTTAATCAGAATTTCTTTCAAAACTTGTTTGATTTGGAAGTATGTATATCTAATGCAACTAAAGTCATTACCTTTTTTTGATGACTATGGTGCGTGTGAGTACGTGCAACAAGATAACAACTGAACTTTGAATGCCAAATAATTAGCCTAATTGCTTTTCTGGGTGCTTATAGCCATATTTTGATAACCAGCCATATTTATATTTAATTTTCTCTAGGTCCAAAAGCTGGTTGGTTCTACCCCATTGGACCTTGCAAGGTCTAATTTGGCCAAAGCTGGACAAATTAGCAGGAATGCGCCCTGTCCATGTGGTTCAAAGAAGAGATATAAAAGGTTGTCTTTTCTCCCTTTTCCTGTTTTGTTTAAGCGAGTAAAATATTACTGTCTGTCCATACTTGCCTGGGTTTTCTTTGGATGCTTTTTACACAGTAGCTGATTATGAGGCTAAAAGAATTGTTTTCAAAACTCCTTAATCCGTAGCCTCCTTAATTTGCTGCTTTTTGTATTATCTTGTTAGATATTAGAGTAGTTTCCTGCCTAATGTCTTTTATTTCTTAATTAGTTTCTGAAAAGCTGGATTTGGTGTATTATTATGTGTGAAAACTATTGCATTGTTGCGTGTTTAGTTGTAAACAGTAAACTCTGACTTTTCTTTCTTTCCTATTCAAATAGTAAACAACTTTTTTTATCCCCCAAATTTGATGAACTTTAATATAAGAAGTGCAGAACCCTTATGTTCCTCAATATTAATTTATGAAGGTGCTGCGGAAAGGATTGAAGGAATTCAGAGATTAAATGTTAAACTGCAAGTAAGCCTGATCGGTTATGGAGGTATCCCTAGACATTGCTGAATTGATCTAGAGTTATACCCTGTTTTGTTCTGTACCGATCTTGCTGCCCAATTCACTCGACTGCAAGAATGCCCACAATAAGTTGATTTAGGATGATGTATTTTGCTGAAGAATTGCGCAATTTTGTTTAGCTTTCCAATTTTTGAGGTGGTCACAGGCAGAACCAGAAAAGTATTTTTGTTCAACTGAAGAATAGTTAGTTAATTCTCCTGTCTCTCACACCTGCCTAAATGGCAAGGGAATAAGAAGAACTGTATTCATTTTAAAATTAGAAATGCTTCTACTCATTTGTTTACTGATATATAACAGCATTTTATTAAATCTATCGGATTCGAGATTTGGTACTCAAATTGCATTAATAGATTTTGGTTTTGGTATATTTGGTCAAGGTTAAAAGAAGAATGGACGAGAAATACACGGTTCAAAGATGGCTGTCAAGTGAAGTGGAATTGCTTAAATTAATTATCAAACTGGGGATGAAAAAAATTAAAACATGGATGCTGGAAGTATTTGCTCAAAATGATCGAAGTTACATGTTTGAACTCCTATAACTTGCCCTCTGTTCTCTGCAAGTGATCTAGTTCTAGCAGACCTAAGCAATCTATGGATAACATTCTCCTATCTCGTGAGATTCGAGACAACTTAGTTCATTAATTAAAAGTTGGTATCTGTCAAACGCATTGGTCATTCATTTGAGGTCTAATTGTACAAATTTCTCGACATACCCTTCCAGAAAAAAGAAGAGAAAAAAGAAGAAAAACAAATAAAAAGTTAATAGAGTTTTAAGAGATTTTTATTAGTTCTATAAACTAATTTTAGTTTATAAAAAAGTTAAGTTTTAGTTTTGTTTTTTTCCTATAAGGAGTGTAAGAAACGAATTTTTGTCGTTAGAAAATGGTTATGCATGTATATATAGTAATAAAATATCACAAGAAAAATTGCAGGAGTGTTATCCGTTACTAATGACCATTCCCTTTTACCAGTAAGTTTCAAGGAAACCCATAGTGGTTGAGTTGAGTAAGCATAATTTTTTTAATTATTTAGTCATCATACACAATTGTAAGGAAAAACTGTGCCAATGCAGAGGATTACTTTTGAAAGAATGTTATGGATCTTCTCAAGTTATACATTGGCATGATAAGGTCATATGAATATTTTATATTCCACTCACCCTTAATGTGTTTTTTTATAAATTTTCATCCATTCAACATGCCAAAGTCTAGTTCAGTTATTCGGCAATTAGTTCAAGGAAGAAAATATTGTTCAACAAATAAACGAAGAAAAGTTGAACTATTTGTCTTATCTCACTTCAAAGAGGTAAATAAATGTGGGAACTACCTGGAAAACTTCATATTATGAACCATGGAAAGATATATGGTTTTGCTTTCGAGTAGTTATTTCCTTAACTTCAGCATGCTTAATAGTCCCACATTGGCTAGTATTAAGCATGCGATAGTCTTCAGGGTGTTTAAATTAAAGCTGACCTCCGGCGGTAGAACATACTTACCTGGATGGGGTCAATGGGTGATCATTAAGGCTCATGGCCTAGGTTGGTGACCTCCATTGCACTCAGGAGGGGTGCCCACTTAAGGTCTCCCAAAATGGGAGAATCTACATCGTAATTTGTGGAAGCGGGGGCCTGCGTTCGCGCGGCCCCTACCAAACTCAGTTAAATTTTTAAGTATGAGATAATCACCTATTATATCATTCTTCTTTAATGTTTAATGTGCAAGTTGTATTTGACTAAACATAAAATGTATAAACCCAAAACTAGGCCCGTACCAAATTCAGTTAAAATCTTAAATATAAGATAATCACCTATTATATCATTCTACTTTTGTCTGTGAGATCAGAGTGTGTTACTATAGTATCTATTTTGTCTACCTATTGTTGTCTTTCGAAAAGTTATAGTGTATACCTACGTTTGATTAGAATTAGATTTAATATTTTGTAGGTTGAAAAGCTGGTTGGTTCAATACCATTTCTTCAGAAAAAATCCTCGACAGCAATAGATTATTTTTTCTGTTGTGGTAGTTGTTTGCTCTTCAATTAAACTAGTGAAATGTTGCTATCTGTCCATGCTTTCTGTAGTTCTTGGCTTTTCTGGGCATACCTTTACACAAAAGCTGATGTGTTGAACTTAATGATATATCCATGTGTTAAATCTCCCAAGGACCCAACACAGTTATAGCATGCTACTTTTCTATCATTTATTTAGATATTATAGTAGTTTGCTGCCTAATGCCTTTTATTTCTCACATTTCTATCAGAAAATCAGACCTCCAGTGAAACAACAACTTGTATTCACACAAAAAACTATAATATGCTTAATATTTAAATTGGAATTGGTGTTTTATTTTCTATCATAAGCAATTAACTCTTTGACATTTCTCTTTCTTTTTTATTTTAATCAAAGTAGGAAATTACTCTTTTTTTATCACCACAGATGTTATGAATTTAGTATTTAATATAAGGACATAATCTTAAAAGGGTTTTCATAATTGACCACAGTATGTTCCGCAGTATTCATTTATGAAGGTAAGGAATACAGAGATTAGAGGTTAAACTGCAAGGAAGCCTGATCTGTTATGGAGGTACCCTCTCCTTATGCAGACATTCTTTTTTATCTAGTTCAGGTCAAATTGCTCAATGCTCTAGACTGCAAGCATGCTCACAGTAACAGGTTTTTGGTGAACAGATGCATGATTTTGTTTAGCTCTTAATTTTTTGAGGTTGTCATAGGTAGAAGAGTAGTTAATTTGTTTTATTTCTCCTTCTGCTGCTTAAATAGTCAAGAAAACATACGATTTAGAAATCCAATTATAAGTAATAGAGATTGACCTTAAACATCTAAATTCTTACCTGCTTGCTTGAAAACATAAAATAAAGAATGATTTATATATAAGGGTTTAAAAAACATGAGAAAATAATTAGACAATCCTTGCATATATATACGGATACAATACTATCACGGTTAAATTTTATTATAATAGCAACTCCCTAGCCAACTGAAAATAGTTACACAATATAACACCTAATTATTTGACCTCTATGCAAAGGGCACACTGGGGTGTGTATCTCCATTTGTACTCTCGTTTTAAAAGTCAAAGTGCCTCAACTTCTTATATTTTAATACCAGTAGGAGAGGTGCAATTAGTTTGTTTGGATCAATTATTTACTTTCAAGACAAAAAATGCTAAGAGTTTTTTAAAAACCGAGAACCAAATTGGATCTTCTTGCTATATCTGTTCACTATGTTGACACCATGTTTCCCTCTTAGTGAAAAGGATTTCAAAAATAAGTCTTCAGTTGAAAAAGATTTATACAAGATAAACTAGTTCAACTAGATCTGGTATTATTTTCCATGTGAAATGCATGATTTCAGTATTTAATAGCAGTAAATCCTTAAAAAACAGGCATGTGTGAAAATGATTAGAAATGCACCAGGTAGTAAATTCAGAACTGATGCATTTCACATAGAAGAACAACTAAACTAGTATTTGTCTTAGTCCCACATCAATAAAAATGTACTTACTTTTAGTTTTGGATACTTTAAGTAAAGAGTAACTGGCATAATTGTAATTTAACCTGGACGGGTTAATGGGTAAAAAAGGTCTATTGTTTGTCTGATGACTTTTATCTTCAAACTTAATAGATAGAAATTCGTTTCCAAAACTAAATTCCAGAACTTTATGTATATAGAATTTACTAAACATTGAATTAAAATTAAAATTCTAAGTTTAAATAAAATGGTATAAATTAGAATTCTAGTCTTTCATTCTATCAATCAATTCTTGTTTAATCATCAATGTTTGACCAGCAAAAATCCTTTCAAATATTAGTTATATGTCACAATCAGAAGTCATACACATCTTTAGATATTTTGTTACAACATTTATATAAATAAAAGTTATCTATCTATCTCTATATATATAATATAAGGATATACTTTTTGATTGTTCTATTAAACTAAGATAACTGTTGGAAAAATCACACTTACATAATATTGGGCTTGGAAGGTCCTTTACTTGTGGTGCACACCACAGATCAATTTATAAAGTTTAGAAATCAAAATACTCCAAAATTTGACCAAGATGGAATCTGTGGATCTCTCTACTATTAGACTCCGGCCATTCAAGATTAGTGATGTTGATGATTTCTTCTTGTGGGCAGGGGATGATGAAGTGACCAGAAACCTCCTATGGAAGACTTGTGGCTCTAAGGAAGAGGCTTTGACCTTCATAAGGGATGTTTGCATACCTCATCCATGGCGTCGCTCAGTCTGTCATGGTGACTGTTCCATCGGATTTGTTTCAGTATATCCTTGGTCAGGTGATGAAAGGCACAAGGCTGACATAGGCTATGCCATTGGGAGCAGCTACTGGGGCCAAGGGATAGCCACCAAAGTGCTCCAGATTGCTGTGCCTCAAGTCTTCAAGGACTTTCCCAATTTGCTAAGGTTGCAGGCTTTTGTTGATGTTGACAACAAACCTTCCCAGAGGGTGTTGGAAAAGGTTGGCTTCATTAGAGAGGGTGTTCTCAGAAAGTACACTTATTTCAAAGGAGTTCTTAAGGATTTTGTTGTGTATAGTTTCTTGTCCACAGAGAAGATTCTTCCAGGTGACTAGATTATTTCTGCTGATATTTAGTCTGCAAATAAAGTATGATTCACTGTAATATGAAAATCTTGTTTGTCATAAATAAAATATAAAACAATATAATACTTTCCATGAATTGCTACACTACAGTTATTTGTGAAATTTATCTTAAATCTATTTCAAACACAAGCTTCTGCAAAATTGTTTTGCCCTTAAGCATATATAGCTTATTTATCAGTTAGTTGACAGATTTTTTAATCCAAGAAAAGATTCGCAACACACACTTGCAGATCAATGAAGATTAGTCACACATCGCTCAAAGAAGTGGAAATCTTGTTAATGGTCAAAGTATAAATAATTGTTTATAATTAATTATTAACAATATACAATTAAAATTGGAATAAGTTGAATTTATCAAAATTTAAAGTGTAGTATAATGGATAAACTTTTATTAGTGAGTAATATTTTATTTGATTAATCTCTTTAGGCAAAATTTATTTTCATAGAAATTAATGTTATTTAAGATATTCAAATTTAGTATCACTCAAACAATATAATTATTCGCAAGTAGAACTTAAAAACAACTGAAACCATACTTTACTGTGTTTTTTTACTTAAATTTTCATATATTTTATATATTTTTATTCTTATATTCTTTTTATAGTTTTTTTTTCTCTATATCTTTTTCCTCCAAATCATAGAATTTATGACATTTGTTCCTTTTCTTTTATCCTAATCATTTGTAAACAAGTAGGAGGTGGAGAGGAGTGAAATAGAGTGAGATGACAATGTCAAAACAAATTGTTTAATATGAAAATAAGAAAAAAGAATTTTAAAAGGCTAAACAAATCACTAATAATATGAAAGGTTCCCCTTCATATAAAGTCAATAAAAAAATCATCACATTCAACTTATTTAAACTTAGTTGCGATTTTGTTTTTTAAAAACATATTAAAACAAAAAATATATAAATTATTTTGTACTTTAATTCCTAAATTATATCAGATTATATTAGATTTATCAGAACTATAATTAGAATTATTCAATTTATTTTCTGAAAAGTTATAAATTTGTATTTAAATTTTTCTCAGGTTAAATTGCAGTACAAAGAATAACTTGCTACTAATAGTCAATTCGCAATGGTCTAATTAATATAAAACATATAAATCAAGTTCAATAAAAAAGGGAGACATGACATAATCATTATCAATAATTAATTAAATTAATAGTATGGTGTGTCAAATTAATCAAATCATAATTCTATGGTCGGGGCAGATAACAATTTAAATTATTATCAGAAACAACAAAATTCATCTGCACACTAGATAATTTTTTTTTATATCAGCACTCCATACTAGATAATGACTTCAAAATGATGACTATGGCCATGAACACCATTCTACCATCAAAGTTGAGAGAGATGACGAGATCATTTCATGGTCTTAGCATGAGATGATAGACTGAATCTAAAAAAAATAAAAAAATACAATAACAACCCAATAATAAATAATATAATGAAATTTTTTCGGTTCATAAGAAGAATATAGAAATTCAAGTTTCTTTCACCAGGTTGGATTAAAATTAATACGGATGAGACTCTTAGGGTATCCTGGTCTTGCTGTTTGTGGAAGTATTTTTTGTGGGAGTATGAGAAAGTTTATTGATGTTCTCTCTGCATTTCTTGAAGTTCAGACTACTATGATTGTTGAGTTTTATGAAGTTATACATGCTATGGAGAAAACTCAAAAGTAATGTTTGGCTTGAATGTGATTCTGTCTTGATTTGTGATGCGTTTACTTCTATAACTAATGTTTCGTAATCGATGAAATACTTGTCTTAATTACTGTAGAAAAATCAAGTTTAGGATTACTCGTATTTTTTCGTGAAGGAAATGCATGTAATGATAAGTTTTGATAAGTTTGAAATTATAAAATTTATGGGAGTGCTGCAAGAATTCATGAAGGTGCAAGAAGAAGCAGCCCACATTCATTATTGGTAGCAAGAGGACGGGCCGAGAGAGACCCAAAAGACTAGCAAAAACTCCTAATAGAATGCCAACAACACACAACTCTAACCTTTTTTTTATTGTTAATTAGATTTTTTTTTTATTGAAATGTATTGATTTGATTCGAAATATTACAGTAAAATATTTGATTAACTTGATATGATTTATTAGGGGACTTGAGAGTTTTTTATTAGGAGTTGAGTTTGAGTTTTCAAATAATATTGAGATGATTAGTAATTTAAAATGCACAGTGTGTATGATTGGAGTTTTACTCACACTCTTCATATATTCATGCTTTCTCCCTTGTGTAGTTCATCACTAACTAATTTTAAATATAGTGATTAAGAACGCAATAAATATGCAAAATAACTTCTTTTTCCAATATAAACAAATAATCATTTTAAATTTAAACTATATTACTATATTTTAATTATATATATATATATATATATATATATATATTTATTTGAAATAATTTAATATTCAGTAAGCATATTGAAATTTTAAAGGAGAAGGATAGGAGAATAAATATTAACTTTACTTAAATGATATAAATAAGTCTTATTATTTATAAATATTAATATTTTCAATTCATTTGATTTAATTTTGTGGTTCTATAAATAATTTCTTTTTGGGGAAATTTAAAATTTACATACTCAGTGAAATTGATAAAAATAAAATAACAGATTATGATCACATAAGGTCTTATTTGTGATGTGTTTAAGAATATAATCAAAATAAGATTGTACTTGACCTTTTGTTTCTTCACCATATTCAACTGTGACACCTACTCCTTTTCATCCAAAACATCTTTGTTTTGTTCATCTCTCCTCCAACTTTGGACACATGATTATCACTTTCATTTCATGCCATTTTTGTGATGATGTCCCATCAACCCCTTGGCATCAAATTGTGCATGCCATTTCAATTTATATTTTGGTCATCTTTCATATATGGAGAGATGTTCTCTTTCCTATCTCTTCATTCAAACACATAAATCTCTTCCATATTTTTATCCATTTTAATTTATACCTTTTAAATACTTATGTTTTTTTTTCTCCTATATAATTTAATTAATGGAAGAATCACACAAATGAAAAATCAAAATAGATAGATATAAATAGTAAATAGAAGTACTCCCTAGGATAAACTTTTCTTTATTTTTGTAATGAAATAGTATTTCCAGTCCAGCCATTGCAATGACTTTTATTTTTTCATGTTAAAAAAACATTTTTTTTAATATGGTAGATCATTAGATAAAAATATGTTAGATATTTGTTTGAGAATGAAGTCTTCATTTAACAAGATTTATATATTTAAGTAGTAATAGTGGATAAAAATGATTTCGAAAACCATAAAAATGAAAATGACTGGCAGTTTGCCAAAACAGTAATGGTTGTTGCATAAGAAACTTAAATGCTCTTCATGTTTATTATACTTATTATTAATATAATTTATACATATTAATAGAATTATTATTAATAATAATAAAATAAATTATACTCATATTATTAAATTATTATTAATATTATTATTAACATTATTATTAATATTATTATTAACATTATAATTAATATTATAATTAATATTATAATTAACATTATTATTAATATTATTATAAATATTATTAATATTATTATACATATTATTAATATTATTAGTATTAATATTAATATTTAATAAATTTAATATTATTATCATCAATTTAATAAATTTAATTTAACTAATTTATATCATAATTTCAAAAATAAAATAGTTATGACAATATATAAATAAAATAAATTTAAAATAAATAATATTTAAAATAAACAAATATTTTATATAACATTTAAATAATTTAAATATATATTTTATTTTAGTCAATTAATTTTAAATCAAACGCTTATTTAATTTAATAAATCTAATTTAATTAATTTATATTCAAAATTGATAAATTAAATAATTTATTATAACATTAAAGAAATAATTCTAAAATAAATATAATAAAGAATTCAAAATTAAAATATTTATTATACATTAAAAATATTTAAATTTTAAAATTCTAAACATGCGTGGGCTATAGCGGACGCATATGCGTGAGCTATAGCGGACGCATATGCGTGGGTTCTGTGGGCAACGCAAAACCGACGCCTATGCGTGGGCCGCGGCCGACGCAAAATTTTTAAAAAAAAAAAAAAATTAAATCAATATATGCGTCTGTTTTGCGTCCAATGTAAATTTTGCGTGGGCTTTTACTCATTTTGGCCGACGAGAGTAGCGTCCGCAAATGGCCCACGCAAAAATTTGGAAGCTAAATCAAGTTTTTCTTGTAGTGAGAAAAACTGAAATACAATAACAACACTAACAAAATAAAAAGAAAAATAGTAATATTATATCATCCTCAAGAATATAAAGTCTTGAACGTTTTATGGGGTAGAGGCTTTGTAAACAAATCAGTTGTTTGCATGGAAGAGGAGATGAAGAGTAACTTGATTAGTTCTTGGTTTAGCTTTTCACGAACTATATAGGTAGTAAATTTGTATATGTTTTTTTCCTTCGTGAAAAATTTGATTGTGAGCAATTTAGATTGTCGAATGACTGTCATAATAGGAGGAAAGAAATCCAAAAATCTTGCAAGAGATTATAAACAAGCCACTAAATTACGCAAGTGGTGAAAGCTAATGCTCTATACTCAACTTTCAAAGAACTCCTTGAAATGATTTGCTTTTTTTATTTATTTCCAGGAGACCAAAGTTTCATCCAAATATATACAATTGTGGAGAAAAATACCTGCACCAGGAGAGACTTTTAGGTATTTGAGAACGTGTAAAGCAGTATGAGATTAGGGGTGACAAAGTGAGGCGGCCCGGCCCGCGGCCCGCTGAAAAAAAGTAGGACGGGTTGGCCCACATAACTTTAAAATGTAGAAATCTTTTGTCTGCATCTCCATATTTTCTTTTTGTAGCTTCATATTTCACATTCCAAATATTTTAATAACATCTTACTACGCATGTTTAGTGAAAATAATATTATGAGACTATTTTCCTAATACATATAAATAATAAAAATTCAAATTTTTTATTTAATTTTTTATTTCTTATCAATTTGTGCCTCGGTTAGTTTTGATTCATAAATGTGATCAAACATTATTTTTGAGACTTAACATTTCACTACCACTAATGGTTTCCTTTTTATGCACCCTACACAAACCTCTGGTTATGAAACTTGAATCAAACAACTTGCAAAAGATCTTGTTTTTTTTTGGTTCAAAGATGTTTCAACCCTATATATTATTATAATAGAGATACTCAATCTACACCTCCAAAACCTACATAGTAAATATATTTCTATTATCTCTTATTTCATTCAATATCATCTTTTTTTCACACCTCATTTCCTTATGGGTAGAAGACTTATTTTGTACTCAATACCACATGTTTATTATATATTGTACAAGAGAGTGATATTTAACACTGATATCGAATACACAACTCCAAATATTAATATTTTTATGGATGTCAAAAGTATAGTTTTTAATTGTACAATAATGTCTATATGGTATTTAACAAAAAATAAATATTATGTGTATTTTTTTATCGGCAAAATATTATGTGTATAGTAGAAATTGATAATAAAAAATAATTTTCGCATTTTTTTAAATCATATCTACATTTACGGAAAGATAATGTCAAATTCATCTACATTCATCTTAAAATAATATATATATATACATATATATATATATATATACATATATATATATATATACATATATATATATACACACACAAGTTTGTATATTTTTTAATACTAACATATTTTTTTCATTAATTAGATTGTTTACCTCCTTAAAAATCATATTAATTCTAATTAAATAATCAAAGTTTATTATATAATCTGAAAATGTTAATTTAATTTCATGAAATCTTTTATGAAAAAAATTTGTAATATTAACAAAAAAAATTAAGATAGTTTTTATATTTATATCATTTGAAAGACTTATAAACAGTAAAGAAATTATATATAAAGATTAATCTCTAAAACCTAAATGTCATACACTCGTATCAAGAGATAAGTTCAATTGAAGGGAGTGTTTACTGGCAATGTTTGTGATATCAGCATTCAACAAATAAAATGTCATACATTTATAATCACCCTAATTATTTTTCTACACACCCTAAGTTAGAGCATTAGATATCATGATTTGTAGTTGGGTTAAGATTATTAATTCATTCTCATTCATCTGCACTGCACTAACAAACACCTCTTAATATTTATGCTAATTATTAACAACAATTTAATAACCAATTGCACAACTTCATAATCTCTGTTACTTTATTACATGACTTGCACCCACCAACCTGAACTTGGCACACCCTTGTGCACCACAAACAAAATGTAGTATCCCGGCGGTGCAATCTCCGCCGTCGAAGGCCCCACCACCGTTGCATAATAAGCTTCTCCGCCCAGGTACGTAACCCCACGCAACTTCAACACCACCATCCTCTGATTCTGTCCAAAAGAGTGCGTCGTAAACGACGGTGCCAAGATCCTAATCGACACGTCACTCGCCGAACCAAAATCAGACACCGAGAACGTCACATAACAAAAAGTTCTAAACCCTAAAACGTTATTATTCGTAACATACCTAATCGTTGGCCGCACCGGATTAAACTCCGGCGCCAAATACGGCGGAGAAAACGCCTCCAAGCTAAGATCAGTGGGGTACTCAACCCCAGTGAAGTTGTAAAAAACGTGAGGGTTGCTACCACCAACTAAAACCCTTCCATCTTTCAACAACACAGCCGAAGAGTGATATAACCTAGGTCTTGATGCCGGTGCCATAATACTAAACCGATTCACCGTCTCCGATGGCCGGAATATCAACGGCGTCAACACCGGCTCACGGCCGTGTTCCCACCCAGCTGTCCCGGCCCCTACGCCGTTAATTATAACGACATCACCGTTAGGGAGGAGAAGCATGTCACCCATTGCTCGTGGCATCGGCATGTTCTCCATCACCCAATTAGGGTTAGGATGAGTGAGTCTCAGTCTCCCGCACGAGGCAAGGGCTTGCATGAAGCTCCCACGTAAGGCGCTTTCGAACGAGCCGCGAGGCGCTCCGCCGCAGACCACCACTTCAGCTTGGAGTGGAACTAGGTTTTCGTCTAGCGGGAGGAGAACGGAAGAACCCGAGCTAGGGTAGTTACGAGGATCTTCACCTGGAATTGGAGGGAACTCTTTGATTACACTGTTTAGTTTGTAGTCAAATAACACGGATTTTGTGTTGGCGAAAATGAACAGGTTTCCATCGGGTAAAAGATGCACGAAAGGGTATAGATTATTTTCACTTGTATCGGAGGTTCGCTGAAGAAAGTTAAGAGGAACAGAAGAAGGATAACTGTTAGGGTTAGCGGTTTTAGGTAAGAATTCGTAGTTGAATTGTCTTCTACCTCCAACAACAATGACACGAGCATCTGGGAGTATTTGGTTTGTTGCATACCATCTTCTTTGTGATAACAAACGTGGGAATTCGACCCAGTCGCAGGTTTCGTCGAAGCACGGGGTGAACATGCGAATGTTACGTTCGCCATCGTTGTAGCCCCCGGTCTGTATCAAAGTACCGTTCGGAAGAACCGCTCCTGAGGAACACCATGTGTCGGTTTGTATCATTAAGGGTCGCAGCGTGTTGGTGGCAACGTCGTATAGAGCGGAGTGAGCAGAACAATCGAGTTTTAGGGCAATGTCAAAGGGATCCATGCGACAACGGCCATTGGAAAGAGGAAGGTATGAGTGGCCAAAATCAGTTCGATCAAACATGATGACTTT
The DNA here is from genome assembly GCF_051622355.1 of Phaseolus vulgaris. Classification (NCBI taxonomy): domain Eukaryota; kingdom Viridiplantae; phylum Streptophyta; class Magnoliopsida; order Fabales; family Fabaceae; genus Phaseolus; species Phaseolus vulgaris. The sequence goes on from NC_143503.1 coordinate 27,364,468, forward strand.
GTCGTTGTGGAGAAGTTGCATGTGCATTGGGGATATGCCAATGCTTGGGTGCAAGAGCTGCCATTGTCCTTGGTTGGCAAAGCGTGATGGCAGAGTCTGAGCCTGAAAACATGGAAACAATGAAGCTAGAACAAATGGTATTACTATTAGGATCATGATAGTGCTCATTCTTGGTAATTAGGTAGGGAGAAGGAGAAGTGTTGGAAGAATTTGGTTGAGTTTATTGGTGAAGAGTTGGTGGCGTTGGGTGATAGAAGGAATTGAAAGGGAAATTAATTTATATTTGTACAGAGTGAAGCATGAAACATGTTTGATGAAAAGAAGAGAAAAAACATGCATAGATATAATTACAGGGAGGAACAAAAAGGAGGGTATCTTTGAAAGGAATGGTTGATTCAGCAGCTAAAGGAGTGCAGGTGAAGCAGTGCAGTTTAAAGGCAAGAAATATGATACCAAAAACCTACACATCTTCAGTTGATTTTAAATCATAGTGTCCACATGTTCAGAAAATATAGGGCACCACACTCAAGGTAACTTTTTCAATGTAAAGTGTCAACCCACAATGATTTTAATAGGGTATAAAGCTCAAATGAGAAAGAAGAGTGTATACTCATGCTCTTTTCAACATATTTTTTTAATCATGGATTAAAATTAGAAAATTTTATTTCAATTACTGGTATGTTATAATAATTTTCAATACTATAAAATATATATACGTTGGTATCTCACATCCAATTAAGATAAATATTTCATATTATATAAATAAATATAAATATTTAATTTGTCTTAAAGTTAAATCTTTAATGTGATAAGAATTTATGTTCTTATAAAATTAATAATTTTTACCTAAAATATAATCTTATTTTTCAAGTTTTGATGATCTGTTTTGTAATTGTCGTGTGAAAATTAGATGATTTTTTTTGTCTAAGATTACTAAATACTTTGTACAAAAGCATATGAGTAACATTTAATTTTAGAATATGTACTATTTTATTTTCTATCTATCTGTCAGTCTTTTGATGCATATTTGAATGATTTAAGCATGATTTTTGGGATTTTAAGAATTTATTTAACTTAGCCGCTAAATATGGTCTATTATAAATAACGTTCAGATTTGGAAGCTTTTTTTTATCTTCTGAATGTAAATATCTAGAATCTATGCTAAATGTTTTTGGATTACTTTTCGAAAAACAAAATTAAAACAACTTGCGCCACTGTCACTGCATCCACCGTACAAAAACGAAAATGCTTGCGTGAAAATACAACTCCACCGCAGGTAGCATAAATCTCTCCTCCTCCACCACCACAACAAACAACTACACCTCCACTCAAAACATCTTCACCACAGCAAATAAAAGTGACAAGGTCAATTTGGATTTTAAGAAAAATGTTGGGTGCAGGTTAAATTGATCTGGTCAATTCTTTCCTGCACCCAACGAACTTTTTAAAACTCAATTCTGTCCTTGTTTTCTTTATTTTAAAAAAGGTGTAGTTGAAAAAAAAAACTTAATTTTCATCTTCTCTTTGGTTGATGCTGGTAGTGGACGTACCGTTTTCAGTGTAATACACTGAGAATTCTGGAAAAACTTATGAACATATGCATCTTCTGGATAACCCACATCCAAAACAGCGAAAAAACTTCCAGACATAGCATTCGCAGCGCATAAAGGCGTTCCGCTATATCCGGAAGGCAATGTCAATGAGAAAACACTTTTTTTGCGTGTCGTCTCTTCTTGTAGCTTCGTTCTCTCTTGCCATCCAACTCTATCACATTCGATACCGCCTCACTGACCACCACCACCACAATTGACATTGCCGTTCAGTTGGTCTTCGGTACAGGTAAACGCTGCTATTGAACGTAAAACGGCACAGAAAAGAAAGCGGCAGAAAGATTGAAAACAAAAGGGTTGCAATGTATTGGGTACAGGGAAAACTAAGAGACTAAAAGAAACATCCTAATTTTCATTTCATTAAAGTTAGTTTAGTATTTTCATACAAATAATTGGATGCATTTTTTATTGGGTGCAGGGAGAATCTGCCATTGATCTGGTGTAGGAAGAATTAGCCTCTATTGAAAGGGGACATGTGCTGGTATTGGTGAATTGGGTTTTGATCTAGATCTGGGCTTCTAATATATACTTTGGTATTAGGGGATTTCTTTTTATAGCCCCATATTTTTCTTCTGCAACTAATACATGTTAAAATCCTTATTTTATTCTTTTCATGGAAACACTTTCATAATATGTTAAAAAAAACTTTTGGAATGATTTCCAAATTTCACAATCTTGAAAAATAATGCCTTTTATATTGTGTAATTGATAAATTATTTTTCTAAAAAAGTGACTTTGAAATTATATAATTTGAAAACATTGAATTTAAAACCTTTGTTTTCATTCAATTTCTTTACAAACAAAAAATTAAGGGATAAAAAATAAATAAAAATTGACCCATAATATATGTGCCAAGCATTTTGTACTGTATAAATAAATTTAAGTATTTAGTAATAAGCTTTTTAATATTTTATAGATACAATTTTAAACTCCTGAAATTTAAATTATTAAATAATATTTTAAGATAATTCTGTCGTTATTTTTAAAACCTTCAAAATTTAATTAATAAAAGAATCATTATATTCACAGATTATAATCCTAATCATTATATTTTAATATCAAAATAAAAACTCTATTTTAAATAATGTAACAAATAACAAAAAAATTATATAAAAAATAGGAAGGATTATATAGCATTACTAACCATCTAAGTCATTATTCACTACTAAAAAAATTATAAAATAAAAAATAATAGTAACTAAATTAGAAATATTTTTATAAATTAGAAAGTTAGTGTTATATAAAGTAGTTTTTTTTATTAATATAAATTTATAAAATTATTTCTAAATTAACATTTAACTATTAACTACTAAATTTTAGTTACTAACTATTTTATATTCTAAATTAGTCTATATTAGTTTTTTAGAAATTAATTTAAAATCTAAAATATTAGTAGCCAGCTAATTTAAATACCAATTTAGAAATTATTTTACAAATTTTTATTAATAATAAAAACTATTTTAGATACCAATAATTTTTTAGTTTCTAAAATAATATATAATTTTAGTCAATTAATTATTTTTAATATCTAAATTTTTTTTTATTTAATAATTTTGTTGTAGTGATTATAAGGAGAAGAGAAAATCATATATAAATAATAAAATATTTAAAACAATGTTATAATATCGTTTTTTTTTTTCAAATTAAAGTGTATTAATTAGATTGAAAATATTTTCAGTACCATCAAATTTGAAAATCAAAATGAAATATTAATAAATCAGAAAGCATACAAAACTAAGTTTAAATTTGAAGACTAAAAATAAATTTTCTAATTTGAACCTTACAAAATTAGTTTTAAATTGGAGTCACTAAAAAAATGTCAACTATAAATAGATTACTTTTAATAAAAAGAAGCAGAAGGAATCTTTCCAAAATTTAATGAATATAAATGGAACTTTTAATTTTGAGAAGAAAGAAGTAAGAAGGGTTATTTAGTAAGTCAAACATGTTCAAATTTCTTTATAATTAATAATTAAAAAAAGAGGTGAAAAATAGGTAAAAACATAAATATTTGCAACCTTTATAGATTATGGATCATATGCAGATATGGAAAATCGGAAAAGACATTGTAGATGTGTAACAGTACCATGTATCCAATGTGAAACCTAATTGCTAATATGACAAAAGGAAATTAAGAGAAATTATTGAAAAGTTTATGAATAATTTAATAATGTGATAGAATTTTAAAAAATAATTATAAATTGATGTCTTTAGAAGATAACTAAAGTATTATTGCGTTAAAAATAAATTTTTATTAAATGCCAAGTATTGTTTAAACACCAAAATAATGATGATTATTTAATACCCATACATTATTTGATACAAATGTCCGTAATTTTATCAAAATAATTTGATTTAAAAAATATTTTTAAAAAAATTAATTTTAAAAAATTAATTAAAGTTGAAATAGAATGAAAATATTTTTTTTAATTATAAAATATTAGTAAAAGTAAAAGTTATAGAAAATAACAAAAAAAGTTCTTTATTAAAATACTCAAATTTAAATTAATTAATTTTATTTAATTCTTGATTTGCCCCACTTTAAAATATTAAGTCCTAACTTTAAATTATAACATCTACTTTAAAAAAAAAATAAACCTTATTCACATGTACTTTGAAAACATTGCATCTTAATTTAAAATATAACTTATATTTTCTAACTAGCCTCACTTAATTGTAAAGATCTATAAAGTACTACAAATAATTTATCCACTGCACATTGAAATATTAAAACCAACAGTGCAAAATTTAATCTCTATTTAAAAATATTAAACCCTGTTTTACATTTTAATTTCCTCCATTAAAATATTAAACCTATACTTTGTAATTGACACCGATCAATCAAACTTATATTTCATATTTTAACATAGTAATTATAGTTTAAAATTTTAATAACCAAACACAGATGAATTAGAACAAAAACAAATTTGTAGCAATTCTAATGTTCCACTTATATATAATTCATATAACATTATTAACAACGCCACTTATCAATTTGTGTATCCAATATATGTATGCATAGTAACATTAGTCTCCTTCAAAATCTTGTCATAATAGATTGTATTTCAACTCAATTGATTGGAAAATTTATTTTAATAGATTTTCAAGACAACCAACATAATTACATTCATCCATCTATAAAAGCACGATCTTGAAATGCAGAAATCATACATCTAATCACGACTTTATATAAATTGGAGTTTTTTTTTTTTTTTATAGTTTATTCTTGAGGTTATGTTTAAAGTCAATATTTTGTTTTTTTTTTTAAGTTGAGAGAGCACGACTAGTATTGTTAATTTTTTTTTTTTTAAAGTCATAACTTTGTGGTTTTATTTTTATTTTATTTTAAAATCACGATATTCCATACATATTTTAAAAAAATAATAAATAAAAAAATGTGATTTTAAAATAATTAAAAAACCAAATCCTAAAGTTGTGGTTTTAAGCATGATTTCTAGAAAATTTTAATTTTTTTTATCATTGTTGATATTTAGACTTCGTGACGATACCTATGTTGATGATGTTGTTAGAGATTCTTCTGGCCTTGTTACTTGTGGTAGTATTTTTTGTGGGAGTATGAATGAATTTATTGGTGGTTTCTATGCTTTTCTTTATGTTCAAACGACTTTGGTTTCAGAGTTTTATGAAGTTATACATGTTATTGAACAAACTCAAAAGATGAGTCGTACTAGTTTATGACTTGGTTTGTACTGCATTTATTGTTATGTCTAATGTTCCTTTGATGTTTTGTAATAGGTGGAACACTTGCCTTAACTATGGTGGGAAATCAGGTTTAGGGTTTCTCACATTTTTCGTGAAGGAAATGCATGTGCCGATAAACTTGCTAACTTAAGCTTTATTCATAGAGAGTATTTTCATTGGTATAATAGACTTCCAACGAGTCTTTTCTTAAAGTTTTTTATTAATAGGTATAGATTACTTAGGGACCATTTTTGTTAATATATGGGTTTTGGTATAGTCTCCCCATATTTTATTGTATTTTCCTTTCTTTTAATAGTTTTTTTTTGCATGTGATGACAAATGATTGTTGTTACTTGAGGTGTCAGCCTAACTGAGATGTCAAGATTCATAATGATCCCTAACATGAGAGTCTTAAAAAAAAGACTTAGCTTAACGATGATTCATATCAAGCACGAGGACTTGGTGATGACCCTACCAAGCATGAGGACTTTGTGACAACTCCTACCAAAAGCAAGGACTTGGCGACAACCCTGCCAAGTGCGAGGACTTTGCGATGTCCCTACAAAGTGCGAGGACTTGGCGAAAACCTTGCCAAGTGCAAGGATTTGGCAATGACCTTGCCAAGCGTAAGAACTTGGCGACGACCCTACCAAGTACGAGGACTTGCGATGATTCCTACCAAGTGCGATGACTTGGCAATGACCTTATCAAACGTGAAGATTGGCGACGATAACTTGGTGTAAAGTTCAAATGTTTTATCGATATATCCTTTCTTAAAGGTTGTCCTTATCTCCATATATCCTCGAACTCTAACCTGTTTACTAAAAAACCCTAAAAACTATAATAATTTTAATTTATTTAAAAAATAGTGAAGGTAATTACAATGCATATGGTCAAACTATTTTGTTATATAATGTAAAATCCTTTATCACCAATTAATTGGAAAGTAGAAAAATGTAAAAAGGAGAATATGAAGTAATTTGAAGTCATTGGTTCCTTGGTGGTCCCTGAACACCATTAGGTTCTCCTCCTCAAACCCTCATCATAGGCATTTGTGACTCTCCACCCTATTTCATTTTGCTTGCACATTTCTTTCATTATTTTTCCATAATTTGCTGTAAGATTTGAGATACCACATCTCCCTCCTCTTGTGTTATTGTTCTTCTTATCACTCATATTTATGAAAATGACATATCATTTACCTATCCACAATAAACACCAATATTCAAACCAAGAAGTGGGGATATCCTAATATAAACAAGCCACTTTGTCCTTTTACTTTTATCATTGTTCATTTTAATATATTGTTTGCTAGTTTCTACTTTTTCAATAGTACCCACATGAAATATAGTTTCCAATCTTTTACTTGTTATATTTATTACTAATTACACCTTTTTAATATTATGATTTATATTAAAAATAATTTGAAATACTTTAGTAGCACTATCAAGATTCATCTATTAATTATTTTTATCTTGATGAGTCCACCAACAAGTTACCATGAATAATATTATTAAGATCAAACCTGAACCATACCACCAAATAGCATTGACTTTAAGCCCAAAACCTAAAAGAAAGGATAAATTGATGACCTATAAAAACACCATTGATCAAACCTAAGAAAACCAGGCCTTAACCATAACGCTGCATAAACCTATGCAAGGGTTGGTGGATGTTTGTTTTACTCCAATTAATAATTTCCAAATTCATTGAACGTCACTCTCCTTTTCCAAAACTTTCCCAAAACTTTGACATCAAACACGACTCAAAACGGAAACACTAGTCTTAAAACTTGATGTTGAAACTATTTTGCCTTGTTCCATACCCACATTGTTCTATTCAGATCCAAATATTTAAGCCCTTAAATTTATCTATTGTTTTCATAAATAGTTTTACATTCACAGCACAACTATTTAAATACTTAAGCTATTATTTAACGTATTTAATTTCTTTAATTTTTTTTATTAAAAAATACATACAGTTTTATTAGCTAAAATTTATTAAAATTACAAAATCAACAGAATTAAATAAGAAATATATTCTTTAAATGTGTGATTTTTAATAAGTTTTAATTAATTAAAGAAAATAATATTTTTTTTATATATAGGAATTGAGTTATAACAAATATCTTGATCAACTACACTCTTTATTAATAAAAAAAATGTTTAAAGCGCACTTAAAAAAGTTTTTTTTTTTTTTATAAAAGCTTTCATGTTAGACATTATTATGCAAACATTTCAGCTAGACTCACACCTCAAATAACAATAATCATCTGTCATCCCATGAAAAAAATATTATCAAAGTAAAATAAAATATGGAGGACTAGACCAAAACCCATATGTTAACAAAAACTATACATAGTAAAGTATACCTATTCATAAAGATTTTTAAGAACAGGTTAAAAGGAAACTTATTATACCAATGAAATGATTATCTTTGAATAAATCCTAAATTAGTTAACTTATCAACACACACATTCTCTTCACGAAAAATGTGAGTAACCATAAACCTGATTTTTACAGTAATTAAGACAAATATTCCATCGATTATGAAACATCTACGGAACATTAGGCCTAACAGTTGTAAATACAACACAAACCAAGACATTATCACATTCATTCAAGCCAGACATTAGTAAGCCCCATATTTTGAGTTTCTTCCATAACATATATAACTTCACAAAACTCAGCAACCATAGTAGTCTGAACTTCAAGAAACGCAGGGAAAACACAAATAAACTCCATCATACTCCTACGAAAAATACTTTCACAAGTAGCAAGACCAAATACCCTCTAGTTGCCCATCAATGTTAATTTTAACCCAGTATGGAAAAGGAAATTCCCATCTAACCGGAAGAAGACAAAAAACTTTACCACTACGAGTATTAATACCAAAAAACTTAATCACGATGAAATCCAATATATCATTATTCATTGAAACTTTAGACGAATTTTCCACTAGACAAGTTAAATCTTTAACTATCGAGATAGTCCTAACATAATTTTCTCATACACCATATCATCAAAATAGAAAAAGTTATCATAACAACCTTAATCAATTTAATTAAATGACTACCATCACACTTAATAAAATAAATAGCATTTAAAAAAGGTTTAAGTAAGTTAATATTTTCTAAAACTCGACGTAATTATGACCATGGTTTCCCAAATTTCAGAAAAAAGTTTATTTAGTCTTTTAAAATTGAAAAAAGAGTTTCTAAACACGGAATTTAAAATGAATTCAAAACAGATTTTATCCTACATCCATAATTTAAAAAAAAACCTTTAAAAGTAGTATTTATAAATTAAAATCATATTATTTTAATGTTAGAAAAACTATTTAAAAAAAATGAAAGGAACAAATTAATCCCATTTTAGAAAGTAAAAACTTATCCATCCTTAAAATATATGCTGTTAAATTTTTTAAAAAGATAATCCGTTTAGTTTTATTTAATGAAACGCAAATTTAACATCATCGGGCATAAGCACAACACAAGTGTAAAGACCATCTTACCCTCAATTAAGAAGGCTCAAAACGGGTCAGAGGATCTACCAATCTCAATGCCCATATTTTTACACCCACGTTCGCTGTCCTCACCTTACCTCACCCTTCTCTCTCTCTCTCTCTAACCTTGAAACGAAACCTCGCCACTGCAACGAACACAACCACTTCAAGTGCTCCCAATTCCTCACTCATCACGGTTCGTTCCTCTTCCATTTTCTCCCTCTCCAACTCCATTTACTTTTCTTCCTTTTTTGTCTTCTTTCAATTCCACACACCAATTTATCGCATCTCATAATTGCTCTGTTTTAGCTTATACCTCTTGCGAACTGTTTAACCTTCTGATTGCCTTCGTAGGGTTATGGTTTCGTTTCCTCATCTTTTATTCTCTCTTTTTTCCTCCCTTTCCGTTAATTCTGTCTATGATTTGGGGTTTTTGGTAGCTTCTGCGTGTTCGTGTTCCTATGTTATGACTTTTAGGTGTGTATTTGGTTATTGATTACGTAACTCTGCGCTTTTATTTGATTTGCATTGAGTATTCGCTGCGTTTGGTACGCGATTATGCTTTGACTTCAGATTCAGACAGTGTTGGAAGAACGACTTTGAACTTTGCCTGGATTCTGAGGTTGACTAGGAGTTATTGTAAGAAATGATGTAGAGTGTTTGGGAACCTGTTGAGAAGTTAGACAAGGAACCCATAACTATTAGCTTCTTGAAGCTATGACTATTACCCCCTTAGTAAATGTGAAAAACTACGTCTGGACTTGTAGATTTTAGTACTAATATTTGGGATATTGAGACGACTAAGCTCCATCTTTTATGATAGCTGAAAATATTTGATAATAATTATCTACTGTTACATATAATTCTTTATGGTTGTTTCTAGGAGCTCTCACATTATACGGTTTGGATGTGTCTGTCATTAAATGTGCCCCTGAGAGAGTTTTTCTGCACAGCAAGCTTCCCTTTTTTTAAAATAAATGGTCATAATCCATAAACTGCTTCATTTTTTTTTATTATTTATGCAATTTGAAATGCTCCTAAGTAGAATTCCTGTTAATGGCATTGCTATCTCAGTTTATTCCCTGGGTTATTTTTTAAGCTATGTGATTTATTTACATCTCAGTTTCGGCAATGCACCGGGTGGGTAGTGCTAGTAATGGAAACAATTCAACTCGTCCTCGCAAGGAGAAGAGATTAACCTACGTGTTGAATGATTCTGACGACACTAAGGTGAACTCATTATATATTTATGTATTTTATTTGTTCCAGGGAAATAGACAAGTTCAATGTTTGATTCTATTAGTTGCATCTTTATCGTTGCAAAATTTTTATTTGATTTGTGTTTATCTTTTAAATAGTTGAACTTGATTGGATGTTTTTAATGAACACAATTATTTCTTACTTGGATGGAAAATATTCTTCAAATTATATGGTGAATTCCCACTTTGGTCCCTGCAAGATTTTTAAACTTAATGTTCTCCTCGAAAGGTTAATGACGTTAAATGGTGCCCTGGTGTGAATATTTGGGTCAATTGGGTCCTAGTAAACAGTATTTTCTCAAGTTTGATTTTAAAACCTTTTCTTTGAGAGTCAAATGGACGTGAATCGTGATCACCTTTGGAGGACCAAATTGATGTTCCTATAAAGATCAAGATGGAGGTTTTCCCTACCTTGTAATATTATTTTGTCTTTTATTTACGTTGACCCATTTAGTGGTTTGCATATTTTGACCTTCTTTTTAATATTTTCCCTAGATTTTACTTTCTGATCAATCAAAGCCTCATTTATAGTTCATATAGCACTTGGCTTCTTTTCTGCCAGGTACTTAGCATTTTGCTGTGAAAGGTGTTATTGTATGGATTTTCTTTAAATCAAGATTTATTGTTTTGGTTGAAATTCTTTCAATTTTGATAGTATTCTTGGTTGCACGGTCAAGAATTACTTCTAAGTTGACTCTTTTCTGCAGCATTGTGCAGGAATAAATTGTTTGGCTTTACTTACATCTGTATCATCTGACGGGTCTGATTATCTCTTCACTGGGAGTCGAGATGGCAGGCTAAAACGATGGGTACTAGATGTGGATAGAGCAACATGCTCGGCTACCTTTGAATCTCATGTTGATTGGGTACTTATGTTCATTTTTCATTTTATTTTTCTTCTCTTCCATTTTTTTTGTTTACTTCTTAGTTCTAATATAGTAGCTACTGTTAGATAACCATGTTTTTTAAATCTTGATTACTTGATTAAGCATTATCTGCAATGGATCCCCTACCCCTTCCGGTTTTTCTTGCACAAGGCATTTTTTGTATGGACTTCTGTTACATTTTTAATAATGCTTTCTTTTATAAAAGCTTTATGCTCAATCTCAGATATGAGATAAAAAGGTGTAAGGAAATATATGATGTGACATAGGAAAACAATTGACCATGCCATGTGCATGCCTTATTCTTTAGATCTTATCATCTTGGTTATGATTTTGTGGGGGCTGTATTTGATGTTTTGATTAAGATGAGTTGTGATATTTAGTATTCACCTTCATACGTAGGTTTGTAATGGTCTGAATTTGATATAGAATTTTATTTATTTTATATTGTAGAATTTTTCATCAGACATCCTTTCACCCAGTCTATAATGATTTGTTGCGTTCTTTTGTCTTGAAGTTTAACAAGCTTAATTCTATTAGAAAAGATATGGTTTAAAAGGAAAAGGCAATGAAAAACCATTGGTTCTCATGTGCAAAAATTTCTAAAACTGCAAGTGTAAGTGTGAAACTAAATTTGATTGAGTATTGTATTGTGTTGTTTGTGTTAGATAAATTATCACTGTATTCTTTAACTTCAGTTTTAGGTTGTCTTTTTGTCACATTTCCATCTCTTATATTGTAAAAGTCATAATATCCTGCAATGTATCCTGGACATTTTTTCCTTTAAAATATCCCCCTTTTTTTCTAATTAATTTATGTTACTAGAAAAATTCTGCAATCTTTGTTCAATATATCAACGTTCCTGAACTTATAATCATTCTTCTTCTTTTATGTTTTCTCCCTAAAGTCCAAATCCCTGTTTGGCTGTTTCATTAGCATTAAAGTTAATTGAATATGTAAATGCTATTTTAATCTTGCAGGTTAATGATGCTGTTCTTGTTGGTGATAGTACACTCGTTTCTTGTTCTTCAGATACAAACCTTAAGGTTTGTTAATTGCTAGCTTTCTTTGTTCCGACTAGTACTTGCTCTTCTGAAATTATTCCAGTAATTACATAATTATTTACTCCTTTTTATATGTTAGCTATGGAATGCCTTGTCCTTTGGAACTTGTACAAGGACTCTCCGGCAACACTCAGACTACGTTACTTGTCTTGCAGCAGCAGGAAAAAATGTAATGTACAATCTTATGTTTCTTATTAAGTGCATAAGAAAAAATCATTTATTACTTCTGCATGTTCCACATTGAAATGGATAGATACTTTGGTTGAATTATCAGTGTCAAGTCCATTCTTTGATTCTTTAATAGTGTCATGCTTTTTAGAGCAATATTGTTGCCTCTGGTGGCCTTGGTGGGGAGGTTTTTATATGGGATATCGAGTCTGCCATTGCTCCTGTCTCTAAGAGTAATGATGCTACGGGGGATGAATCTTCAAATGGTATCAATGGTTCTGGCAACTTACTACCATTGACAAGCTTGCGTACTATTAACTCAAATGACAATATGTCTATGCACACTACTCAAACTCAGGGATATATTCCAATTTCAGCCAAAGGCCATAAAGATTCTGTCTATGCTTTGGCTATGAATGAAAGTGGAACAATTCTTGTCTCTGGAGGCACAGAAAAGGTACAATGTGCCATATGCTCTACTTGTCAAGGCTTCTTAGTGTTTTGATGTTAGAGTTGGTTTGTTTGCACTGTAGTAGCTTGAGTTATAGGGAATTTGTCTCTGACCATGGTTTATTTATTCTTCCATTTTTCTTGGGTTGTCTAGGTTGTTCGTGTCTGGGACACAAGGTCAGGATCAAAGACCCTAAAGCTAAGAGGGCACACTGATAACATCAGGGCTCTGCTTCTGGATTCTAGCGGCAGGTTTGTGGAGTGGATATCCGAGTTTAGTTGCAATTTTCAGTTTACATTTATATTTTAAAGTTGGTAACTTGCTTTCCCTCCTTTTGGTAATCTTTTTAATATCAAAATTCTCTCATACTCTCTGCATTGATCTTTCTCATTTGACATTTCTATTTTCCCACAACATATAGGTAATAACTAACATGAATAACTTATCACTTCCGTTGGCTAGGTTACAGTGGACTTATTTAATAGTCAATCATATGGTGGATGAAATTCTGTTGGGTTTTCATTTCTTTGTATGCAGTCATGTATCTTTTCATTGGATAAGTTTGTTAAGGGTGAGTTTTGTAAGTGAAAAAAAGTGGGGAAGAGGAAGGAAGGGAAAAAGAAAGAACGAAAGTGGGTACTTTGGTAAGGGAGAAGTGTGAAGCAATAAAAATAATCAGCATGGGACCAACTTTTATTTTTGCACGCAAAACAACAAAGAAAAGTTGGGAAATTTGTCATGAAGCACAACATAATCCATTATGTTGTGATAAGGGTGTTCCAGTTATAAAACACTCCCTTAATCAATTATGCAGGGCCCATAATCAATATGGGGGCTTGAGTTTTTTTTTTCAAACCTTATTTTGATAATAAATAAATAAATAATATTAATAATAAAAAAGAAAAATATCATTGTAAAAGTAAATTCTCTTCAACTAAACAACCTTCATGTTTTATGGAGTCCTCTTGAACTTGTGAAGGATCTATTCAACTCAAAGAAAGAAAAGAACTCTCCATGTAGTTGCATTGATGATAGGTACGGCAAACTCCATAAGAAAATAATAAGTAAAATGAAAAATTAAAGTGCAAGAGGATTTACCACTTGAAGAAACTATTCAAGATAAGAACCACAAGAAAAGTATCATACTCTCAAGACACTAAAATGTTACAAAATTATATTTCATTCAATTTCAAGTGTGAACATTACACGGGAGAATCCCTTTATTTATGGATAGAGAGGGGTTCAAGAACCATCCAAAGAAACATTTAAAGAAAAGATAACAACCCATTGCGAATGCATCTTGCATGTGGTGTGTACTATTGCTGGTGATATGTGGAGGATGTTATAATTTCCACATGATGAAGTGGTTAGGTACATGAACTTGCTTAACCTCCTCAATGAGGAGTTAGTTAAGTGAGTTCATGTATCTTCCCACTTCTTGTGCTCATCTCCAGCCTTCTAGAAACTACTAGAATATTCTAAAAACTTCCAAAAAGTTACAAATAGAAACCACTAAAGTATACTAGAAATTCCAAAATGAATTTAAAGTATTATGCTTTCTAATTTTCTGTTCAAGCTCTTTCAGCTTCCTAGTAAATCTTCCTTTGAAATTTTTCTTTATTTTTCATCCTTTTTCTCTTTTGCCACATCCCTTGTAAGAACTCCTTGAGAAGGATCTTCTCCTTCCAACCTCTCATCTTCTCCTTGAAGTGCTTCCTCTTCATATGATCACATCAATTTCTACTCTATTTCTCACCTATTTTGTGTTCTTTTCTTTTCTACTCATTTCCTCACACTCTATTTCTTTCCTTCTTACCCAACATATCCTGTTAAATTAAATATGTTTTCTCCAACAAGTCAGCTGTGATTTTCCGATTTTCATTATTGCAGATATTGTTTATCAGGATCTTCAGACTCTATGATAAGGTAATGCACGTGTATGGAGTTATAAGCATTTGTATTTGTTTTGTTTTTGGTTGACTAATAATCCATCTTTCTTGATAGGCTTTGGGATATTGGTCAGCAGAGATGTGTGCATTCTTATGCTGTTCATACAGATTCAGTTTGGGCACTTGCCAGCACCCCAACATTTAGTCATGTTTATAGTGGAGGGAGAGACTTTTCAGTGAGTGCAATCTTCCATCAAGATTAACATCAAACTATTTTTTTATTATTACATTATGCATAACTTGACATCTCCTTTTTACGTTTAACCTGTGAACCTCATTTTCTAATGCACTATTCTTTTATATCCTAAGTTATACTTGACAGATTTGCAAACTAGAGAGAGTAGTTTGCTCTGCACCGGCGAGCACCCTATTCTTCAATTGGCTTTGCATGATGATAACATATGGGTTGCATCAACAGACTCTTCAGTTCGCAGATGGCATGCTGAAGGATGCAACCCTGAAAAGATTTTCCAAAGAGGCAATTCCTTTTTAGCAGGAAACCTGTCTTTTTCAAGGGCAAGAGTGTCTCTAGAAGGATCTACCCCTGTATGTTACATGCATTTTTGAAAATAATTACCATCTGACATTGCTCTGAGTACTCATACCAGTTGCATATGAACATCTGTGTATTAAGCGTGTTAGTTTACATATCTAATATTAGTACTTCCACTTTGTGCATATGACAATTTGTCTTAACAAATTTTGTTGAAAATATTTTTCTTTGGTTCTTTCTGTTCTGCAGAACTAATAACTGTCCTTTTGTTGTCAAAATTAATAATTTTAATAGGTTCCTGTATATAAAGAACCTACCTTAACTATCCTGGGTACACCTGCAATAGTACAACATGAAGTTTTGAATAATAAGAGGCATGTGTTGACGAAGGTAATAGTGGTGTTTTCTGGTAATTTTTTGTGCCATGCATATTGATAGTTCCATTGTGTCATCCATTTTTGTGTGAAATTAATATCCTTTCTGTTACTTTCTTAACTGGTTAATAATTCTCTGTATAGGATGCATCTGGTTCAGTGAAGCTATGGGAGATTACCAAAGGTGTTGTGATTGAAGATTACGGAAAGGTGACAACTTATTGAATTTTCATTTTCTAACATGCATGGTATTAAAGGAAAAGAAAGAATAGGGTAAATCCCTTGTGTATATTGAACACATAGGGTTATGTTTATATAGGAAAAAGAAACATATGGGCTAAGCCCATTACATAAATATGAGATATCTAACAATATCTATAATATCTCATAATATCAAATAATATCTAATTATATCTAATAATATCTAACACTCCCCCTCAAGCTGGTGCATATAGATCATATGTACCCAGCTTGTTACAAATGTAATCAATCCTAGGTCCTCGTAAGGGTTTAGTAAAAATATCTGCTAATTGATTATTTGAATTAACAAACTCAGTCTTGATATCTCCTGATATAATCTTTTCTCGAATGAAATGACAATCAATCTCAATATGTTTTGTCCTTTCATGAAAAACTGGATTTGAGCTAATATGAAGAGCAGCCTGATTATCACATATCAGTGTCATTTGACTAACCTCTCCAAATTGCAATTCTTTAAGTAATTGTTTAAGCCAAATAAGCTCACAAGTAGCCGAGGCCATAGCTCTATATTCTGCTTCTGCACTAGATCTTGCCACAACACTTTGTTTCTTGCTCTTCCAAGAGATCAAGTTATCACCAATGGAGACACAATAACCAGAAGTTGACCTTCTATCAGATGGAGATCCTGCCCAATCAGCATCTGAATAACAAACGAATTTAGTATGGTTATTATGACCATATAACAAACCTTTTCCAGGAGAGCCTTTAATGTACTTCACTATACGAATGACTGCATTCCAATGATCTTCACATGGAGAATTAAGAAATTGACTCACCACACTGACTGCAAAGGAAATATCAGGACGAGTAACAGTGAGATAGTTCAATCTTCCAACTAATCTCCTGTACTTCTCAGGATCTGAAAGAGGCTCCCCCTGATTGGGTAGAAGCTTGACGTTGGGATCCATGGGAGTATCAACAGATTTCGAATTCATCAACCCAATTTCCTCCAAAATATCTAATGCGTATTTTCTTTGAGAGATAACAATACCAGTATTGGATTGTGCTACCTCAATCCCCAAGAAATATCTGAGTTTGCCAAGATCTTTGGTCTGAAAGTGTTGACAAAGGTGTTGTTTTACTTGTGAGATGCCATGGTGATCACTGCCTGTAAGAACAATGTCATCAACATATACTACAAGATAGATACACCCAGCACTCGAGTGACGATAAAAAACTGAATGATCGCCTTCACTGCGAGTCATACCAAATTGTTGAACAACATTGCTAAATTTTCCAAACCAAGCCCTAGGAGACTGCTTGAGGCCATATAAGGATTTGTGAAGACGACATACCAATCCAGAAGACTCCCCCTGAGCAACAAAACCGGGAGGTTGCTCCATATAAATTTCTTCCTGCAAATCCCCATTAAGAAAAGCATTTTTAACATCCAGTTGATAAAGAGGCCATTGTTGAAGAGCAGCCATAGCTATGAATAAGCGAACAGAGGCCATCTTTGCTACTGGAGAAAAAGTATCACCATAGTCTAAACCAAAAATTTGGGTATAACCCTTAGCCACAAGACGAGCTTTGAGACGATCAATAGTACCATCAGGACCAACTTTGATAGCAAAAATCCACCTGCAACCAACAACAGATTTCCTAGATGGTAAAGGAACAAGTTCCCAAGTTCCATTATTCTGAAGCGCATTCATTTCATCAAGCATGGCCTGACGCCAACCAGGATGGGCTAAGGCATCACCTACAGATTTTGGAATGGAGACAGAAGAAATAGACGAAAGGCAGGTATAAAAGGGTTGAGATAGTCTATGGTAACTCAAAGCAGTATAATGTGGAGAGGGATTACGAGTAGAACGTATACCTTTACGGATAGCAATAGGAAGATCAGGTTCAACAGTCGGAGGTTCAACTATAAGAGCCGGAGGGGGATGAGGTGTTGGCACCAGAATAGAGTCTGCTGATGGACGATGAGACGGTTGACGACGACTATACACCTGAAGAGTTGGCGGCGGTGGTGAATTGTTAGGTGCACTAGGCACAACAAGAGGAATATTAACTTGATTAGATGAAGAAATTGAAGGAGAAGGACAAGACTTAAAGTAAAGGGAAGATTAACTGAAGGTGACATCTGCTGAAATAAAATAACGGTTTAAAGACGGTGAGAAACATTTATATCCTTTTTGTGATCTAGTGAACCCTAAAAAGACACATTTGTGTGACTTAGGAGATAATTTATCAAGACCAGGACTAAAATTATGAACAAAACATGTGGACCCAAAAACTTTGGGAGGTAAAGAGTGGAGAGGGTCATGTGGAAATAAAATAGAATGAGGAATTTTGTTATCTAAAACTGAAGATGGCATGCGATTAATGAGATAACATGCACTAAGAACAGCATCACCCCAAAAACGCTGAGGAACATCACCATGGATTAAAATAGTACGAGTTGTTTCAACAAGATGTCTATTCTTACGCTCAGCTACCCCATTTTGTTGAGGTGTATAAGCACATGAAGTTTGATGAAGAATACCATGAAGCCATAAAATTTTTAAAAGAATGAGAAAGATACTCACGTCCATTATCACTGCGCAAAATTCGGATGGAAATTCCAAATTGATTTTTAATTTCATTGTAAAATATTTGAAATATAGAAAACAACTCAGAACGGTTTTTCATTAAAAATACCCAAGTACATCTTGAATAATCATCAATAAAAGTAACAAAATACTGAAATCCTAAATTAGACTTAATACGACTTGGTCCCCAAATGTCAGAGTGAACTAAGGCAAAAGGAGATGAAGCACGTTGTGAGACACTACGAGGAAAAGAACTACGAATGTGTTTCCCTAACTGACACGACTCACACGATAAAGTAGACACATTAGACAAACTTGGAACAAGCTGTTGCATCTTGGCAAGACTAGGATGACCCAACCGAGCATGAATGAGAGATGGAGAATCCATAATTGCGCCAACATGTGCAGAGATCTGTAGTTGATAAAGTCCATGAGACTCACATCCGGTGCCAATCATCCGTCCCGAACTCCGGTCCTGTAAAGTAACAGAATCTTTGGTAAAAGAAATAACACAGTCAAGGGAACGAGTGAGACGACTAATGGATAATAAGTTAAATGGAGACCCAGGGACATAAAGAACATTATCAATAGATAAAGATGAAAAAAGATTAATAGTACCAACACCATGTGATGGTACCCTATATCCATTGGCCATGGTAACTGAAGGTAAATAACCCGTAGTAGATAGGGAAGAGAAAAAAGATTTATTACCAGTAATGTGATCAGTGGCACCTGAATCTAGAACCCAAGGGCCATGGGAAGTGGAGTGAGTGAGGCCAACAAAAGATGTACCTGAATGTGCAACAGAAGCCGTGGAACTAGGGTTCTGACGATCCTCATACCATTTAAGAAATTCATTGAAAATAGCAGGCTGGCTTGGGGTAATTTGAGCAACCGCAACAGATCTAGGAGGACGACCATGTAAGGCATAACATCTGTCAATTTTGTGGCCAAGTTTGCCACAATGGTCACACTTGTGACGCCCTTTGCCCGGCTTGTGAGGGCGAGTACGATCATTATGCTGAGATACTAAAGCAGAAGAGTCATCAACATGAGACGTTATATCAGCGGTGTGTTTACCTGGCACGCGCAAAAGGGTAGAACAAGTGGAAGTAAAATTGGGCACAATAGGAGATCCCAAAATTTGATCACAAATGTGAGAATAATCATCAGGAAGACCATGTAAACCCAATAACATGAAGAACTTGGATCTTTGTTCTAGTTCTTGAGAAGGAGTAGAGGCAGGAGGTAATAACTCATTAAAATCATGAAGAAGAGCATGAAGTTTACCTAGATATTCTGCCATTGTACCATCAAGACGTTTGGGAGCAACAATTGTGAGAAGATTTTGACACACTCTATAAAGACGTTGAGTATCATTGGTGTATAATAATTTTGCTTGTTCCCAAACTTCTGAACATGTTTCATAGGTACGAAAAATTTGTTTTAAAGATGAGTGAATGGTCGATTTGATAACAATGCATAATTGAGCATCAATTTTTGACCAACGAACAACCTCATTTTCAGCAAGAGTAGGATGAGTAAGATGATCAACGTAACCTTGACTCTTAAGCCATAATTTAATATCTGATGCCCAAGTGTCATAATTGGTTCCATCCAATTTGTCAATGGAAAGATGAACATTGACGTAATTAGTATAAATAGATGAATCCGGCATAATGACTGAAGAAGAAGCCATAGTGGCAGCGGAAGCGGAAGAAGCCATAAAAGATAAGGACAAATCCAGTCACCGGTTAATTGGCGGGAGCAACAAAGATGAAGGCTCCGACAGCGATTCCGGCGAGATTCCGGCGGCGTCTCCGGCGAAGGTCCGGCGAAGGTCCGGCGAAGGTCCGGTGAAGGTCCGGCGAAGGTCCGGTGAAGGTCCGGCGAAGGTCCGGCGAGACAGTGGGGGTGGTGGCTGGAAAATTCCAGTGAATAGTGGATTCACCAATAAAAATTAAACCCTAAACCCTAAACTCTAACCTTATGCTCTAGATACCATATTAAAAGAAAAGAAAGAATAGGGTAAATCCCTTGTGTATATTGAACACATAGGGTTATGTTTATATAGGAAAAAGAAACATATGGGCTAAGCCCATTACATAAATATGAGATATCTAACAATATCTATAATATCAAATAATATCTAATTATATCTAATAATATCTAACACATGGGAATCTTATTTGATAGGGAAGTAGATTGGCTGCAATGAGTTATATTTTCACAAATTTCTACTATAGCTGATGATAGGACTCATGTGTTCCTAATAGCTCATGCTTTTCTTGTGGACTATCTATCTAGGTTTCGTTTGAGGACAAAAAGGAAGAGCTATTTGAGATGGTACGATTACCAACTTAAGTCATGGATTCCATTTTTAATAATTATATTTTTTAGTTGGTAAGAAAACATAATGATTTCCAGTAGTTTTTTTTTATTCAAGCTGACTTTTAATTTTCTTCTGATGCTGCTTTAGGTTAGCATTCCGGCATGGTTCACCGTGGATACCAGGCTTGGAAGTTTGTCAGTTCATTTAGACACTCCCCAATGTTTTCATGCAGAGATGTACTCAGCAGATCTTAATATCGTAGGCAAGCCTGAAGATGATAAGGTAATGACTTTGTTATCACGAGTGATGTACCTGGCCTGATCTTAAATTCCTGATTATATTAATTTTTCTCCTATTTTTTGGTATGCTGTAACAATTATTGTCTACTTTTATGCAACCATTTACTTGCTACTGCTGGCTATAGTTGATGTCTAGTCTTGTGCAATTGTCAACCAATTTATCTTCATGGGATCCATTTTAGTGGCACATAACCATCAAACTATCTTTCTCCGAATTGTTACTCAATCTGAAATGATTCCTGTCACTATTCCTAGTATAGTGGACGTGGTGGAAGTATTTAAGTTTCTTTATGATCTGTTGAACTGACATTGGCCGAGTTCTGTTATGCTCTTCTATAGTTTCAACTTTCAAGAAATAATACAATGACAATGAAAATGTTTTCATTAGTTTTCTATCAACAATTCATAAATGCCTGGTATTTTTTGCAGGTTAATTTGGCTCGAGAAACCCTTAAAGGATTACTTGCTTCTTGGTTGAGAAAACGAAAGCAAAGATCTGGATCCTCAGCTCCAGCTAATGGGGAGTTATTATCTGGAAAGGATACTGCTTCAAGAAGTAGTACCCATTCAAGAATTGAGGTTGATGGTAGTTCTGATAATGATGCTATGGTTTATCCTCCGTTTGAATTCTCAGTTACCTCCCCACCTTCCATTATTACCGAGGGCACTCATGGAGGTCCATGGAGGAAAAAAACTACTGATTTAGACGGAACCAAGGATGATAAAGACTTCCCCTGGTGGTGTCTGGACTGTGTTTTGAATAATCGGTTACCTCCCAGAGAAAATACTAAGTAAGTTTACCTTCCTCTTCAATTTATCCTTCCTTAAAAGGTTGCTTTTAAACACATGGTAGTAGTTGAAAGTATTAAACCATGCTTGTGACAATTTGTTTATTAAGTTAATGTAGCATAATTTCCTAATTCTGATGATTAATATTTTTTAATCACATGAAAAAAAATATGGTGGTACTTAACATGCCTCTTGTAAATGACATCAATTGATATATGGTTAAAAAGTCAAAGGAATCTATCTTTCTATTAATTCTGTGGTATCTGTTGACTTGGAATCATCGATGTACTCAACAACACAGTATCTTCAAACCTATTTTGTACTTCTAGTGTTTATTTCCATGATCATGTTAAATTATTTTCTTACTTTTATAGATATAGATTAGCAATGGTCATGTCTATGAATTTGAATCGGAGTATGATGTAATCTCAGACTAGTTACGTATGCTCACTTTGATATATGTTCTTTTGTGATAACCACAGATGCAGTTTCTATTTGCAACCTTGTGAAGGCTCTTCAGTCCAGATCCTCACACAAGGGAAGCTAAGTGCCCCACGTATATTAAGAATTCACAAAGTAAGCTTTTATGTTTATATTAATTGACAATTGGTGCTAATAATTGCATTAATAATATTTGGATGTGTTGTTAAGATGCCTTTTATCATGCTTTCCAAAAGTATTATTTGTTTTGAGTTTTTGTGCGTGCATGCATGTGTAGATTCTGTACACATTTTTCTCACGGATGCTGATGCATTTTTGAATGATCAACTTTCTCTTCTTTTGGTTGGTTTAGGTTATTAATTATGTAATAGAGAAGATGGTGCTTGACAAACCTGTGGATAGCTTAAATGCTGAATCTAGTTTTTCCGCTGGTCTTGCTGCGTCACAGTCACAGCATCAAGTAGTTGGCGATGGATCTTTTCGATCTGGATTTCAGCCTTGGCAAAAGCTTAAACCTTCTGTTGAAATATTGTGCAACGACCAGGCAAGCAATATGTTCTGTTATAAGCGATCTTATGACAGTGTAGATAGTAGGTTAAGAATTAATGACAGTGTAGATAGTAGGTTAAGAATTTAAGTATGGAGAAAGTCTGTTGAAATCCAAAAATCTGTTCATCTTATGATATTCTCTGAAGATAACATCTGACATAGCAATTTAATTTAGGCCGGTAATTACAAAATTCAATTACAAGATATTGTCTAAACTCCTTGTTCAGCCTTGAGTATTGTATTTAAGTCTTAAAATAGATCACATTGCTTATATTTGATGTCTAGTTTTGACTGTTCTTGTGTGTTACCAACTTTTTTTTCAATTTCATATTTTTAAGCAAGTTTTTTTTTTTTTTTTTTATCTTACTATGTATGCCTTTGATTGGTTTGAGGATGATTGCAATTTTTTAAAGATTGTTTGTCCCAAATTGATTCAATGTTTTATTTGGTTCACTGTTGGCTTTGCTTTGTATGATATGCTATTTTTCATTAAAATAATGTGCATTTAGCCAACTAGCTTTTTGGTTTATTTTCAGGTGCTGTCTCCTGAAATGAGTTTAGCCACAGTGCGAGCTTATATATGGAAGAAATCAGATGACTTGGTTCTGAATTACAGACTAGTTCAAGGCAGGTGACTACAAATTGCATGATGCATCAGAGGTGGGTAATTGAAACTTGGCTTTTCTGAGCTACAATATGATATTAATGCTTTTATGAATTTTCATTCCTGTATTTTTCGTATTCTGTAAATGTTATTTACTGCCAACTGGAAAGAGGAAATAGTTATTTTAGAATAGTATTTCTTTTTTAAATGATGTGAATGTTGATATAAGTGATCTTTTTGTTGACAAAGCCTAATTTTTATATATAATTTGTTCTCTTTCAGATTGGATGAAAGTTGGGTTTAACCATGTCTGAATGTTCATTATTGGTACCACAAGTAACTTTTAAATTTTGATGCATTGCATAACCATTTCTTCTGCTTTCTCACCTTTTACGTAAGTTTTACATATAGAAGAAAAATAAGTTGGAAGAAAAATATTTTCACTTTGTATACTGAATTTTGTTTTTTCCAATACACGCATCACCTAGTGGGATATATGTGTGTGTATATATATATGATTTATGTTTGCCATTTTGGAAAGCATTGCAGACCTTATAATGAATTATGATTAATACTTGCAGGTTTTCTTGTGATTATGTAAAATACTTCTGGGCACGAATTCTTCTTGGGTTACCTGCATTGAATTGTGGTATTATAGGAATTTGTAAATTTTGAGCCGTCATTTATCACCAAATTTAGTGACATTCTCCAAAGCTGCT
Organism: Phaseolus vulgaris; assembly: GCF_051622355.1. NCBI lineage: Eukaryota > Viridiplantae > Streptophyta > Magnoliopsida > Fabales > Fabaceae > Phaseolus > Phaseolus vulgaris. Next base: position 27,388,457 of record NC_143503.1, read on the forward strand.
TTGATAGTTTTTTCTTTAGTGGAGATTTGTTACTGTAAATTTTGAGCTATATCTAGCCGGCAGGCATACTTGTGCTGGACACGGCATCGTCTGCATCTGGCATGAAGAAGGTTTCTTAATTGACTCTTTTGAGAATTAGTAGGAATCATACTGGCATAGTGGGGTGCTTTTCAGGAATCAGGTAGTTTCATTTAGAGATGACAACAAAAACACTGTAAATTTGAATTGTGCGTTAAATATCTGGCCATATAAATTATGTTGTCCAGGTGCATATATACTTAGTGAAATTTTGTTAATTGTTAATTGCTAATAATATTATTCTCATTTCTTCAAATTAGTCATTTGATATCCAGTCTGAGTGTACTCAATATGCAATTCTGATAATTGGCCACTGACAGGCATTATTAGTTGAAACTGTAACGCTGTTGATTGTAGCTATGGCTTCGTTTACTCAATGGTTTATATTTCGAATTTATACTAAAAAGGTTGTGACTGATGATCATATTCTTCTGATAATTGTAGCTATGCTTTTATTTTATGTATGTTTGTTGAGCGAATAAATGCTAATTATGGAAACTGCATATTAGCATAGTGGATGGTAGTTTTGCCCCCAGGCGATATTTACTTTAATCTATTGGTGCCTGCTATATTTTAAAGCTACCATTGGTAGCACAAGTCATATTGCAATGATAGAGGTGTAAGTTTTCTCATTTTATTAATGTTCTAAGAGATACTAATGCTCGGTTTGGATTTGGCAGGAAATTTGTAGGTTGTGAGGATTAGAGAGGATAGGTGAGACTGTTTGGATTGATGAATGATAAAGTGGATTTCTGATAATGATTTATGCTGTGTTTGTTTCTAGGTATGAGGAGGGAGGAGAGGGAGAGAGTGTTTCTTCTGTTTGTTTTAGGGGTTTTGAGAGTGTGGGAGTGGATGATGGAGGTGATGAGAGTGATTTTTCAATCTTCACAAAATGAAAAAATGTGTTTTTTCTATGTAGGATTATTGGATTTTACCCAAATATTATTGGACATGCATTTTATTATAATATACAATATACAAAATTATATATTACATAGATTTATTTAACAATTTTTTTTTAATTATACTATTAATAATAAAAAATAATTATAAATAATAAAATAAAATTATAATATCAGTAATATATATAGTTATAAAAATAAAAATATATATAATAATAAATATTATTTTTATAATTTTTAATATATTTAATAAATTTATTTCAATTTAACACAAAAATATTTTCTATTTAATTTTTTATTTGTTACTGAAAAATACAAGTAATTATGTATATTATATATTAAAAAAAATTAATTAATTCAAACTATACAAAAAAAATATATCATAATTCATTATTCAAATATTTTGTAATAATAAGGATAGTAAATTTACATTTTACATCTTTAAAATAATTTTTAAATTTTCTCTCAACTATCAAATCACTTATAAATTTCAATAAACTATCATCACAAATTCACTCTATCATTCCTCAATTCAAACAACCTCTCTAATCCTTACACTTCATCTTTGATCCTCACAAATTCTTTCTCTTTTCTCTTCAATAATCCTCTCCTTAATCCAAAGACAATATTAATGAGATTTGTGAGTGATGTGATAGTTGGGAGAGAATTTAAAAATTATTTTAAAGGTATAAAATGTAAGTTTATAAATTTATCTATATTATTAAAAAATATTTAAAGAATGAATTATGATATATTTTTTATTTAGATTTGAGTTAATTAATTTTTCTAATATATAATATTCATAATTACTTGTATTTTTTAATAAAATTTTAAAAAATATAATAGAAAATATTTTTGTGCTAAATTGAAATAAATTTATTAAATATACTAAAATTTATGAAAATAATATTTATTATTATATATATTTTTTATTTTATATAACTATACATGTTTTGTTGATATTATAATATTTTTATTATCTTTATTATTTATAATTATATGTTATTAATAGTATAATATTTTTAAAATTATTAAATAAATTTATGTAATATTTATTTTTATATATTGTATATATAATTATAATTATAATAATAATAATAAAATAATTAATATTATTAATAGTTTGAATAATTTATATTATTAATAGTTAGAAAATGTATGTAAAAGGTATGTGGATAAAATGTAAAAATTGTATGTAGTATCATTGCAAATCTCTTCATTTATGTGAAAAATAAAAAAAATGCTCCCACCCTCTCCTTCATCCTTTTCTCCACTTAAACAAACACAATAAGCAATTGCTCCTCCTCCCTCTTCATTGCATATATCTAAAAACAAACACAATGTAAGAAGAGAAAACGAAGCAGAAACCATTATGAGCAAGCAAGGAAGACTTTCCAAGTATTAATACTTTTTTAGTCAAATATAAAATTTAGAGAAAAACTAACTTTGTCAACAATAGTAAGCATGTGTAATATTTTTCCTATTCTGTAGTAAATTATGTTGTAAATACTTAAATCTCTCATGTATAAGGACCAAATTAAAAAATTTCATTTCCCCATGTTCAAGAATGTTAATTTTTTTTATTGACAAAGTGTAAGAGCGTTGTTTATAATTTTTTTTCCAATTGACATACATGGACACCACATTGTGCTAAGTATCAAATATCAATGAAAAAGTGGAATCAAGCAAACGATGAAGGCAAAATCATAAATATAACTGACATGAACTCAGGACCATGTTCCACCAATCTCTATCCTTCTTTAGTCAATCTTTAAAAGAACAAAACATTGATTTGCTAAAAAAAAAGTCCATTGATATTTTTCACAACAAACCAGTACAATGTTCTTCAGAATACATAATAATGATATAACACACTATATCTACTTCTCTTCTCTATATCATGAGAATGACCTAGGGTGGACATTATAAAGTGCTTTGAGGTTGATTTTGGTTGCAAAGCATGTGATTAAACTCTTTGGCAAACCTTTCCATAGCTTCCGCAGGCAAGAAAATCGAAAATATTATACCTTCTTCTCCCTTTCCATTCTTAGCCGAGCAGAAATACGATATTCCTGGAAAGCTCCCAGCCCCAGCTTGGGCCACTCCACCATACACAGCCTTACCCCAACCAAAATCCACTGCTCTAAGATTCACACGTGCCAAATATGACACAATACAAGACCTCACAGTTGTGAATAATAAACTTCGTCCCTTCATCACCATCAGGTCTGCAACAGACTGCAAGTACTCTTCTTTCATCTCACCTTTCACTTTATTTATTAACTCCACCGCATACCCAAATGGGTTTCTGCAAAGCTTTCCTGCACTCGTTACTGCCGCCAAATATGCAAAGGCATTGCCGTAGTAACCATCCGGTAGTGGAGGATTGAACCGACCACGTGCATTGACTATGCACATCATGCGAACATCCTCATCTGCCTCTATTTGCATTGCTTTTGTGCGACACCGTCATAGGCATGCTGTGATAAGATCAAATGTGGAGCAATGTTGAAGGTGTTGGGGAATCAATTTGCGAAGTGCAGCTATGTCGAGGGTTCTAAAGAAGAATGATCGTTGAATCAAGTTGTGGTTGGAAGAAGGGAGGTTATCTTGGATTTGCTCGTATTCGCGATGGTTAAATGTAATGCGAGGTGGATCTCTTGCCATTAGAAGTTCCCTACCCCATACTGGTGCAATGGAAGGTTTGGTTACTCCTCTAGCTATTTCGGCCCAAGCGTTAATGAATTGTTGGTAACCAAAACCATCAAACATAGTGTGGTTGAAGCGAACGACTAAGATGAAACCACCACACTTAAGTCGTGTTACCTGCATTTATGTTCCATCTTCAATAACTAAAAGAAACAAGCTACTTATAAATGTTTTAATTAAATTCTCACATCCATTACCAAATTAATATATATATATATATATATATATATATATATATATATATATATAAGTAATCACTTAGAGTGTGTCACTCGAGCATTTATTTAAGTTATCTGAGTTTGAGAGTTAGTTAACAATTTCTTCTCCAAATTGAAGTTGTGAATATTTTTACTTTATTAGAGTACTTACCATAACTTCTGCATTAAAAAATAAATAAGTAAATAATAAATACAATAAGATTTTAAAATGTAGTTCAACAGTATTAAAATAGGAGTTACACTGATTATCTCAGCCATAAATTATTGTATATTTATTTAAATTAAAATGAATTTAAAGATTTTAATAAAAAGTTCTAATCTGAATTTTAATATTCTCTTAGATAGGCAACACAAATATTTATTAATAATATTATTCAATTAAAATAATTTTTTAATGTTAAAGGGATAAAACAAAAATTTAACTGCAGATAACTACAACCAAAAATCAACTTAAAATTAAAACCAGTGGAAAGCCGTGAAACTTACATTTTATAAATTAAAACAATTTTTTTCCCTTACTCATCATGGATTTTAGATAACTAATATCAAACATAAAATAAAATTAAACAAATGATAATAATATTCATTAAAACGAAAGCACATTTGAATTCCTAAGACTCCCAATTCAATAGATCTGAAATCTAGACTAGAAAGCACATTTGAATTGTTTTTTATATTTTATTTTTTAAAAACAAATTTCAAAACATGGTGGATTTTGACAGAATTTAATTTGGAAGTAACATATAATTATATCAGAATTTCAGTTTTTAAAATTTAAAAAAAAATCTAAAAAATGAATCAAAATGTTCTAGTTTGATGAGTGTGCGTAGTGAACCTGTACGAGTAGAAGGGGAGTGTCGGTAATTTGTTGTGAGCCAGGAACATCGTACAGCAGTTCATCAAAGCATGGAAATGGAGGTTGGAGAGAATCACCAAACTCAGCCAGTGTGACGTCAGCATCACCCTCCATGAACATGGCTCCTTCTCCAGTGCAATCCACCATTAATTTGCGTTGAGGTCCCTCCCTAAGCCTACCTGCAAATGGGTAATAGAAGACAAGTGTTTGCGACAGTGCTTGCCGAATCACTTCAACTGGGTCTTTCTCTGTCATTAACACTCGTAGGACACTTATCGGTGAAGTGTTCAATTAAAAGAATATTTGTTGGATTTTTGAAAATTCTAGCACGGTTCTAACATAGTTTTAAAAGGTATAAATATAATAATTTTCTAAAAACTCAATTTTATTGTATAAATTTGTATTATAATTATAAAAATAAGGAATAAATTCTTTTGAACCAGTCATGAAAAATATCTTCTTGCTTCCAAAAGAATTTGAAACATACTTTTGCACATAAATATTTATTTTTCAATTTATATTCAAAATTATATAATATATAGATCCGTGTCCCTGTATCCTATATTTTTTAGATTATGCGTATTTTCGTGTCTACATCGTGTCAGTGTCTGTATCCGTATCTGTGCTACATAGGTTCTCATCAAATAAATTAGAAAGGGTGGTGATATTTTAATACGAAGGGAAATGATGTTTTTGAAAAAGTTGTATAATTCTTGATGTTTGATGTGATAAGTTTAAATATAAATATATATAATATTAAATAAATTTTTAATTAAATAATATAAAAAATAATAAAATAATAATATTAAGAGTTCTAACGTAATTATATAAAAAAATATGGATGTATCATTATCCTACAATAAAATATATACACTCTACACACAAATAAATGATTATTTTAATTATATTTATTTTATTTTTAATTAAAAATATTATTATATTATTATAATTAACTTGGCTGTCAGATGTATGGTTTAATGTGTGGGTGTTAAAGTAAACTTTTCCATTTCTAAACACGTTTTTTAAGAGCAATAAATTCGAAATACATTTTTCATAAAGAGTTTTGATACTTTCAAAATTATGTATGCAATAAGTTGATAATGGGAGAGAAAAATAACTTTATGTATATATTAAGTTATCATTGACAATTGAAGATAGAAATAACTTTTTATGTATACAATCATTGATAATTGGAGAGAAATAACTTTTTTATGTATACAATCGTTGATAATTGGAGAGAGAAATAATTTTTTATGCATTAAGTTTATCCATTAAGTTACAGTTGACAATCAAAGAGAGAAATAACTTTTTATGTATGCAATAAAATAAGTTACCGTTGACAGGTGGAGAGAGAAATAACTTTTTATGTATACAATAAGTTATTGTTAATAATAAGTTATTTGTTAACAATTGAATAGAGAAACAACTTTTTATAAAATAAATAATTTTAAAATTATATTAGTAAAATCACAATTATAAGTTGGTCTCCTTCAATTTATAATAATTAGAATTTTTTTTTAAAATAAATAATTTTAAAATTATATTAGTAAAATCACACTTGTCAACTAATCACCTTCAACTTTCGGTGCTGAAAGCAATATTTTTCAAACTAAAAACACTCTTAATGAAAGTATATTTCTCTTTGGTGTAAAATAAGTCATTCTCTTTCATGATAACATAAGAAATTTTCTACCAACAATTTTTCTTTTATTATCATTATAACAAACTAGCGAAAACACAAACACTATTATATCTGTGTGTATTTATATTTTTTATTTTTATTATTATTATATGTATATTATTATTCTCACAATAAAAAATATATTAAACAAATTTAAATTTATAACACAATAAACATAATTATATTAAAACAATTACATCCTTTGTTTCTTTCTCAAAACTTATAAATCACTAATTTCTAAGATGAGATGAGAAACTCCCCAATAACAAACTCTAAATATATATTTTTTTTTCAACAAAGAATTAATTAAATTAAAATAGAGACACTTTAGGGGTATCTCAATCCTAATACAAAGAACCATAAAACTAATTCTACCAGCTATTTAAAATAAACTACTTCACCAAACACACATTGGCTCCAATAAAAAACAACCCCAGCAGCCTGCATAATAGTCTTCACACCAACATAATGGTATCTTAATACCTAGTATAGATACGCACTTCAGACTTCCCTTTCTCTTTTAGCTACTCCTAAAAGTTGTACCCAAACATCCCAACTAAAAACCAATGGCTGAATAGAGCCCTATTACTAGATTACAATTCCAATCTCAGACTAACAACAAAGCATATAGTGGAATAACCCTTCGTAGCTACACCAGTTCAGGAATTCTTATAAAAAACATTAATCTTAAAGCCACTTCCAGCTTAGTCTTCATCTTCATGCCAAAGCCTCCCCACAAAAAAAGTGATTCCTCTTCCTCCACCTTACATAACAATAAAAACATAATGAAACAACTCCTCTTCCTTCAATGTACTTCCTCTCTTTCTACTCCCTTTTACTGGGAAAAATTATGCTCCCCACAGTTGAGCCTGCATCAAAAAAGATAACCTTCCCACCGCACAAGTCTAAAACATTGAATCAAGACAGATAACTTCTACAAGCATATTACAAAACGTCCGACCATAACATTCATCAAGTACAAAGATTATCCAGACTCCTGTAATTTGCGAACAGAAATATGTAAAAGGTTAGGCAAACAAAAAGACAGAGATACCACCCTTACCTTGTTACCATATTGATGCATGTGAAAGGTGATAGAATCCAGTCCGAAAAGGAGAAAGTAACTCTCTTATCTTTATGTTTCATCCAAACCCAAGATTGTACTTGTGCCATAGTAAAAATTTCCTCTACATCTACCTTTGCTTGATTAAAGGTGACCCTATTTCTATGCTTCCATATAGTCCATACAATTGAGACCCACAAACTCATCCAAAGTCTATTGCCTTCCTTATTAAAGCAGATGCTAGAGAATTGTTCGAAGTGATTATTCAGCACTATGTGATTCACCGAACAGATTCCCAACCAACTAGAGCACATATTCCACACTTTACTTGACTCCCTACATGAGAGAAGGATATGCGTAGAAGTCTCCTCTTCCCTTCCGCATAAAGCACATAAAGTATCCCTTAGTGGCACACCCCTCTTATGCAGATTCTATTTTGTCGCGATCCTATCCGAAAGGGCTCTCCATACAAAGAACAAAGCTGAGGGCATTGCCTTCAGATCCCAGAGAGAACCAAACACTGATACCCCCCCTTGCCTATAATTAGCTAGCTTATTATAAGCAGATTTAACCGAGAAAGAGTATGATGGGGGTCGTTCCATAACCTTACATCCTCATTATCTGGTTGAAATGACGCCATTGATATTATTGACATGAAGTCATCTACCAAGGTCTTCTCCCATTCAAACCATTCTCTTCTCCAACTGAACATCCACTCCCACCGATCTATATTCCATCTGCCAAAACTTCCGATAGTCTTGTCTTTAAGCACAGAGTTGTTGTACATTCTTTCATACCTTGCTTTGAGTTGGCCAATAGCTAGCCATTCATCTTCCCAAAATTTGATCTTGTCCCCTTTTCCAGCTTTCCAATATGTATTCTGTTTAAACCAGTTGTCGCCTTGGTCTGATAGTCCAACTCTAGATAAGTCATTCCACCATCTAGATGTGAGCTTATTTCGATTCGGTGTACATGAATTCAATAACCTCCTCAAATCATACTTAGATTCCAAAACCTCCTTCCAAAGTCCACGCTCATTGGAATCTAACCTCCATAGCCATTTTGCCAAGAGAGCCTTATTAAACAAGTCGATACGTTTAATGCCAAGACCACCCTCTTCTTTCGCTTTACAGATATTTTCCCAACTAGTCCAGGCGATTTTCCTCCCTTCCTTTCCCCACCCCCACAAAAATTTCCGTTGTAGCTTAGTGATTTCCTTACACACTCCAGTTGGGGCTTTAAAGAAGGATAGATAAAAGAGTGGAACGACATTTATAACAGATTTTATAAGGCAGACTCTTCCCGCAAAGGATAAATTCCTACCCTTCCATACAGACAAATTCTTTCTTATCTTTAATAACACTGGTTCCCAGAAAGAACATCTCGATGGGTTACCACCTATAGGTAACCCTAGGCAGGTGAATGGGATATCCATTAGACCACAATGGAGGATTTCAGAATACATTTTCACCTCGTACCTTTCTACTCCAATTGCCCCAATCTTGCTCTTGTGAAAGTTAACTTTGAGACCTGAGCTTAATTCGAAGCATCTTAGAATAGCCTTGATACACATGATGTTCTGCACATTTGGTTCACATACGAAAAGGGTATCATCTGCAAATTGTAGTAGATTTACCTCCACCTTTTTACCCCCCACTTTAATACCCAAAAGCAGATTCTTTCTTGTGGCTTGCTTTGCTAACCCAGCTAATCCTTGTGCCACAATCAGAAACAAGAATGGCGCCAGCGGATCCCCTTGTCTAAGGCCTCTAGTTGGTTTAAATTCCTTTGTTGGACTACCATTTACCAAAACCGATATTGTAGCTGATTCAAGACATGCTCTAATCCATTGAACCCATTTCTCACAGAAACCTAGTCTTCGCATCATATAAAATAAAAAATCCCAACTTACCGAATCATACGCCTTCTCAAAGTCAAGTTTCACTACCACCCCACTCTTTCTCCTTTTTTTTAGATCATCCACAACCTCATTCAATACGAGAACACTGTCTAACAAACCTCTATTAGACAGAAATGCAGATTGTGACTCATCTATTACGTTGGCAATGACCCTTTTAATCCTATTAGCTAGCACTTTCGTCAAAATCTTATACAAGCAACCAACAAGAGAGATATGTCTATACTCTTGAAGGGATTGGGGATTCTCCGATTTTGGGATCAACATTATAAAAGACGCATTACAGCCCTTCGGGATCATCCCCTCTTTATGAAAGAATTTTACAGCTCCCAACATGTCTTTTTCTAAGATATTCCAATTATTTTTAATGAAGCTGAAGGTGACTCCATCTGGGCCAGGACTTTTATGACTATCACAATTCCAGATGGCTTCCTTTATTTCTTTTTCATCAAACGGTTCAGTCAGGAATCTATTTTCAGAAACGGATATCTCCTTGAAAACCACATTATCCAGCCTAACACCGATATCTTCGGTGGCCGACATCTTGTTTTTGTAAAAATCCAAAACCATCTCTTTTACCTTGTTTGGTTCTTCCACCCAGCTCCCAGATATATTACAATTCATACCTTTTATTTCATTCCTCATCCTTCTCCATTTGATAGAAGTGTGAAAGAATTTAGAGTTTAGATCCCCTTGCTTAATCCATAATGCTCTTGATTTTTGCTGTAATAGGGATTCATTTCTCTCATTTATAACCTATAACCGGCTCAAGAGTTCTCTTCTTACCATGATCTTGTTTTCATCCAAACCCTCCTCATCATCTCTCGAATCCAACTCTTGTATTTTCCTCAAGATCTCAAGTTTAGACTTTTCAGTATGCCCGAAAACATCTCTATTCCAACCTTTTAGGTCACTCTTTAGCATTTTTAGTTTCTCTTTTAACACCACAATTTCGTTACCTTGAACCAGGTAACTTTCCCACTTGCTTTTTACAAAGTTAACAAACTCTTTGTCTTCCTGCCAAATGTCAAGAAACCTAAAAGGTTTTGGACCCCAATCTGCCACATTTGATTTTAACACTAACGCACAATGATAAGATATTTGTCTCTCTAAAACGTATTGCTTACTACCTGGCCAGTGTTGTAACCATTCAAAGGACATCAAAAATCTGTCAAGCCTACTCTTTGCTTTACCGTTAGGTCTATACCAAGTATATTTTCTTCCAATACAGGGTATATCCACCATTTCCATATTATCAATGAAATTATTGAAACCTTGCATTTCTCTCTTATTGCCGCTTACTTTATTAACCCCCCTTCGTTCCTTCCCGTTTCTTATGGAGTTGAAATCCCTCAATATACACCAAGACCTACAAGGTTCCCTTTGCCTAATCTCCAATAATTCTGACCACATTTGTGTTTTCTCGTGTATGATACAGGAAGAATACACATTTACGATAACTACAGGGATATTTTTCTCCTTAGATAATCTAGAGAACACTATAAACCTTCTGTTAATGATTTTGCTGTTGCACTGGAAGAACACTTTGTGCCAAATCATAAGAATACCCCCTGACCCATTTACTGGCTCACTGTATAAGAAATCAATGTCATTATCGCCCCATAACTTACAACATAAATCTAGACTAAAATTACTCATTCTTACTTCTTGTAAACATAACATTTAAATCCCCTCCTTTCTAATAATTTCCTTAACATACCTCCACTTTACAAGGTTCTCGAACCCTCTCACATTTAAAGAGAGAATTCTCATTAACAACCTAAAACCTCCCCTGCTTCCCTTTTAAGTTTCATAAACCTATCCCTTTTTTCCAATTCCTCTAGGCTTACCATAACTTTTCCTTCTTCCCCGCAAGAAGCCCCTAACTGTTTGCCCAACTCCCACACTCTAATTGTTTCAAGGCTTCCATGTTTCAACCAAAATAAACGATTACAGTTATCAATGGCTGTATCAGAGACAAAAATACTAATTTGAGATAGAGCTGACCTTATATTCTTACGTTCGTCCTGCTTACTGCTCTTGCTTGATTCTCCCACCTAGAACTCTCTCCTATCCATCGTTTCAAACGAATTAGAATTAGTCGAATTGCATACGTGCTTTTTTTGGTGGTTCGCTTCGTCCTCGACCAATTGGATCCCCTTTTTCTTTTGCTTGCCGAACGGAAGGTATGTATCTTTGATTCTGCAAGATTTCGAATCCAAGTGAAATTGCTTGTGTTTGTTCTTTGCGCCTACAAGGATGTGTTGTTTGGATGACTGATTTGCCTCCCCCTCTTGTGACTCACCCAACGAATCCTCCACCCTCGATACGGACTTTGAAGAACCGTGATAGCCCCATTTCTTCCCTTCCGCTGGCGTCGAGATTTGAGTCTCTAGGTCTGCAATTCCTTCCGCTGCCAAAATCGTCGTACACGGAGTAGACCTCTTCTTCTCCTTCGTAACCTCATACGAAAAAGAGGGGAGCACGGACGTTGCTCTGTTTCGTGCATTGACTTGGTGTGAGGTGACTTTGTCAATCCCACTAAGACCTCCCTGCTCTGATTCGTCAAGAGAAATGAAGTTTTCAGATGTGGGCAACGAAGGCAAATAAAAATTTGCAGGCAAAAGAGTACATTACAAGAAAACAAGCAATTAGCTTCCAATTTTTTGCGTGGGCCATTTACGGACGCTACTATCGTCGGTCAAAGTGGCAAAAAACCCACGCAACAATCGCATTCGACGCAAAACGGACGCACTTATGGATTTAATTTTTTTTTAAAAAAGTCCAGTCTGCGTCGACTGCGGCCCACGCATATGCGTCCGCCGCGGCCAAGATTTTAAAATTATTTATTTAAATTTATTTAATGTATAACAAATATTTTAATATTTAATTCTTTATTGTATTTATTTTAAAATTATTTCTTTAATATTATAATAAATTATTTAATTTATCAATTTTTAATATAAATTAGTTAAATTAAATTTATTAAATTAATTAAGTGTTTGATTTAAAATTAATTGAGTAAAAGAAAATATGTATTTAAATTATTTAAATGTTATATAAAATATTTTATTATTTTAAAGATTATTTATTTTAAATTTATTTTATTTATATATTGTCATAAATATTTTATTTTTGAAATTATGATATAAATTAGTTAGATTAAATTTATTAAATTGATGAAGTGTTTAATTTTGAAATCATTTAAAAGAAGTTATCTTAAAAAGTTTATAAAGATTTGAATGTATTTGTGGATGTATTGTGAATGATAATAATTTGTCTGAATGTGATTTGGTTGGTATTTCTTCTTTACAGGTATCTTAGCTATTTATAGGTAAATTGGCTAGAAAACAAAATAAATTTGTTTTTTTTTCTTCCCTTTATGCGTCAGCCACCGCCGGCCCATGCTAGCTTTTTTTTAAATATGCGTCGGCTTTTGCGTGGCCCTAGCCCACGCAACATCTGATAAATTATGCTTCCGTCTGGCCCGCGCTAGTTTACATTTGCTTCCCAGTTTTTTTCGTCGATACTCGGGCGCACGAAAATCTGACGTATAAGCGTCCGTTTTTTACCCACGCAGAATGCTTGTTTTCTTGTAGTGGTAGCTCTCACTTTAAAAGCACTAAGACATTAATAGAATCACATTCATTCTTACAAATTTTTTGTAATGACCATTATTCACCATAGCCATATCACTCTCAACAACATTCCAGTTCTCCTTTGTTGAGTTCAGATCATTTAAGCCATGGATTTGTTTATCCATTTTCAATGTTGACATATTTTATACCAAAAAATGGAGTACAAAATTCCACAAAGAAAGACAATGACAGAATATAACTCAATGAATTCAAAAAGCAATGAAGATATATACAGTGCGATGCCACAAACTTATACGTAAAGATTAATCCATTCATAATACAGGTCATATTTCTTTCTAAGATGACACTGGTTTTGGATAACATGCAACCACAAATTGACAGAAGTGGTTGTTTTTTATCAGTGAAAAAACACTTTTTCTTACTTTTTTCACTAATTAAGCCATTTTGAAACACAACTACGCACCAATATAGGATTGGTAAGCTGCATATTTCTGTAAAGCATAGTTTCAGAATGCATTAAACGATGATGGTTTTGAGATTTACTTCCCATGTCTCAGACTATTTTTAACACTATTCGGGCAATGAAGCAAGGCAAACATGTGGATTTAGTCCAATGCTTTTTTTGCTACCTCAGTATTTCTGTGTAATGGTAGCTTTGTAATTGCGTTGACTTAATGAAAACCATTTTTGATGCAGCACATCAGGTGCCTTAAATAGCTATGATATATATTTAAGGCAATTTGCACAAAGTTCTAACAGTATTTGTATGCTGTAATTAACTTTATGTAACAAACATTGGAAGTGTTTTAGGGTTTGCTTTATTGCTTTTTTTTTAGGTATAAAGTTATTTTTAATTTGCATAAATATTTACTGTGGTATAAGAGGTTTAATTTAAATCAGATTACACAATGCATTGCTTTCCCAGTATTATAAAAACTGTTAATTTGCTTATTACATTTGTCCTTAGTTCATCACTCATTATTGTAATTTTTTTTAATCTATATGTATATGTTGCCTATATTAGTAACTATTTAATGTCACAAAAGAGGTTGAATGCAAAACAGATTACACTCTCATCTGCTTTACTACTATATTAAATATATACTGTTTAGTTAATTTCATTTGTGTTTGGAACCTCACTGTCCATTTCAATATTCAATGCAGTGTAGGCTTTTGATTCCTCTTATAGAGTTTGATTTATATTTGTTTTTACTTTATGTTCAGTTTGATGTCTACACTTTGATACCTACTTCAATTGCTTTACATAAAGCTTGAACATAGTAAATCTCATTTCAATCAAAATATTCATGGTCGCATCAGATGTTATTTACACAAATCCATATTTGTTTGATCCAACAATACAAAATGTGAAATTAGACAAATAGAAACTACTAAAGTATACTAGAAATTCCAAAATAAATTTAAAGTATTATGCTTTCTAATTTCTTGTTTAAGCTCTGTAAGCTTCCTGGTAAATCTTCCTTTGAAAATTTTCTTTATTTTTTCATCCTTTTTCTCTTTTGCCATATCCCTTGTAATAAGAAGTCCTTGAGAAGGATCTTCTCCTTCCAACCTCTCATCTTCTCCTTGAAGTGCTTCCTCTTCATATGATCTTGAGACTCTATGATAAGGTAATGCACGTGTATGGAGTTATAAGAATTTGTATATGTTTTGGTAAATTAGACCAACATGTTACCCACTAGTTAACTAGTAATGCCTAGGAACTACACCTGCTAAAATTCCATTGATATTTATCACAACAAACTAGTACATTTCTTCAAAATACAAAATATATCCCACACTATATCTACTTCTTTTCTCTAATCACATTATGAGAATGACCTATAATCCCATGAAATACAGTTTACTTAGGAGAAATGCTTTGAGGTTGATTTTAGTTGCGAAGCATGTGATTAAACTCTTTGGTAAACCTCTCCATAGCTTCAGCAGGCAAGCTAATCGGAAATATTATTCCTTCTTCTCCTTTTCCATTCTTAGCAGAACAGAAATAAGATGCCCCTGGAAAGCTTCCAGCCCCAGCTTCGGCCACTCCACCATACACAGCCTCACCCCACCCAAAATCCATGGCTCTAAATTTCACTTGTACCAAATATGACACAATACAAGACCTCACAGTTGTGAATAATAAGCTTCGTTCCTTCATCACCATCAAGTCGGCAACAGATTGCAAGTACTCTTCTTTCATCTCACCTTTCACTTTATTTATTAACTCCACTGCATACCCAAATGGGTTTTGGCAAAGCTTCCCTGCACTCGTTACTGCCGCCGGATATGCAAAAGCATTGCCGTAGTAACCAACTGGTAGTGGAGGATTGAATCGACCACGTGCGTTAACTATGCACATCATGCGAACATCCTCATTTGCCTCTATCTGCATTGCTTTTGTGCGACATCGCCAAAGACATGCTGTGATAAGATCAAATGTGGAGCAATGTTGAAGGTGTTGGGGAATGGATTTGCGAAGTGCAGCTATGTCGAGGCGTCCAAAGAAGAATGATCGTTGAATCAAGTTGTGGTTGGAAGAAGGGAGGGTATCTTGGATTTGCTCGTATTCAGGATGGTTGCGTGTAATGCGAGGTGGATCTCTTGCCATTAGGAGCTCCCTACGCCATACTGGTGCAATGGAAGGTTTGGTTGCTCCTCTAGCCATTTCGACCCAAGCGTTCATGAATTGTTGGTAACCAAAACCATCAGCCATGGTGTGGCTAAAGCGGAGAGCCAAGATGAAACCACCACACTTGAGTCGTGTCACCTGCATTTATATTCCATCTTCAACAATTCAGACAATTTCATTGTTTAACTCTCACATTAATTACGAAATTATAATATATATATATATATATTTAAGATATCAAAACTTTATTTTAAATTGAGTAACTTAAGAGAAATTAGCTAAAATGAAAAAGTAACCGGAATAATTTCAATATATGTCAATTTAATTATTTAATTTTAGTAAACTAAACACTTGTGCACGTGATTTTAGTGATTTTTTATTTTGAAAAATAAGTGAATAATAGATATTTTGAGTTGTTTTTATATTTTACTTTTTTAAAAAAACAAATTTCAAATGGTAGATTTTGACAGAATTTAATTGGGGAGTAACAAATAATTATATCAGAATTCAGTTCTTAAAATTAAAAAAAAAATCTAGAAAATGAATAAAACATGTCTTAGTTTGATGAGTATGTGTAGTGAACCTGTACGAGTAGAAGGGGAGTTTCGGTAATTTGTTGTGAGCAAGGAACATCGTACATCAGTTCATGGAAGCATGGGAATGGAGGCTGGAGAGAATCACCAAACTCAGCCAGTGTGACGTCAGCATCAGCCTCGATGAACATGGCTCCTTCTCCAGTGCAATCCACCATTAATTTGCGTTGAGGTCCTTCCCTAAGCCTACCTGCAAATGGGTAATAGAAGACAAGTGTTTGCGACAGTGCTTGCCGAATCACTTCAACTGGGTCTTTCTCTGCCATTGATTCCTGCTTTCCATAAATTTGTATCATTGGAATGTGGAAACGCAGGGCTTCTTGATCATCAATGTCGGAAAGTAGCTTGAGTTCATGAGGAGTGGGGATAGCAGGAGCCACCAGCTGAGGTTCGCACCTTCGCACTGTAAACTTTAGAGAAGAAGAAGAGAAAGAAGATGATAAAGATGAGGCCATGAGAATTATGAGAGAAGAGAAGAGAAGAAAAATGAAGCAAATGGATTTTGGTTGAGTGACTGTGAGTTCCTCGGACTTAGGCTGCAACCCTTTATAGATGGAAATCATTCTCATCAAATAAATTCGAAACACGTTTTCATGATGAGCAATAATACTTTTTATCTAGATAATCATTCATTATAAGATATAGACATTGAAGTGAATTATTATTATTAAACTAAAGTTTATAAATATAAATTAAAGTTAAACATAAGTTTGCATATAAGATTATTTATGAAAGGTCAGACATCAATACGAAAATGGACCCAAAGTGTCGCACAGCCACAATATAACCTGACCTTATCAAGTGCTTATCTGAAAGAAAAAAAAGTTACTAAAAAAAACATGTAGTCTGATCACGGTGAAGGACGTAAAAATTGTGTAAAATTAAAAAAAGTTACAGTAAGTTGTCAGAGGTCGTGAATTAAATAGTTACAGTAAGTTGTTATGTTGTTCTAAGTTTTAGAAGGTTAGGTTGTTTAGAAGGGAGGAACTCATCATCCACTTCTATTCCTTTCTTGGAAATAGAGAATGAGGGACAGCCGTGAACGACGATACTCCGGTGTATGGCGACAATGCCAAGGTGGATGGAGGGAGGACCAACGGGGGAAGCGGATCGTAGAGACAAACAAAGCGTCCTCAAACGAAAGCTCGACTTTTTTCTTCTCAAATTTTCCAAGTACCCATGGTGAGTATGACATGTTGAAGATTTTTCAGAGATGGGCTAGGGTGAAAGAGGTATTCATTTCCAAACATAGAAATAGGTGGGGAAGAAGGTTCGGGTTTGTGAGATTCTTTATGGTACCGAACGTGTTCAAACTAGAGAAGGAGTTGGATCAGATCTTCATTGGTGATATGAAACTTTATGTTAACTTGCCAAAATATAGGAGATCTGAGCATTTTCAACAAGGGGGGGCGCCACTTGCGGAAGGCAAGGATAAGCACCATGCTCATAGACCAAAAGGGCAATTGAGGGGCAAGGAATGGAGAGTAGTAAAAGGGAAGGGTGGTAACAGGGACCATCTAGTGAAGCAGTCGTATGCTGAAGTTGTTAGGAAACAGTCACAAGACCAGTGGACGGGACCAAGTATTGACACTACTTCAAAAGTTCTCCCATGGATGTCATATAGTGCAGTAGGTTGGATGGTACCGGATTTAAACTATACGGCTCTGTGTGAAGAGTTTATCAAAGGGGGTATGGCTATGATTAAGGTGAGACCTATGGGAGATAACCTTGTTCTCTTGACTCCTAGGGAAGGTGAAAGCATGGAAGATATTATTAAGCTGAATAAAAGTTGGTTTACAAGTGCCTTCGAGGAAATTGAACCGTGGTCTACGTCAGTTGTAGCGACCCATAGGCTGGTGTGGGCGAGGTGCTATGGACTTCCTATTTCACTATGGAATAAGGATTGTTTATCTAAGTTGGTCGAAGGCATCAGTCAATTTCTTTGGAGGGGTGAATATCGATCTCATAAATGGGGCTTTATGCCCAGTTCGTTCCTTTCGCGAGTGCGCGGACAAAGGGGGACCTTCTATCTGTCTGCAACATAATCATATTGGATTACCAGGAGAATCAAGTAGTGTGGACAGTTCAACGCCGAAAAAGAAAGAAGAATTTGATGATAAAATTAACTCAAGGGCAGAAGCAGAATCCAATACACCAGAGAGTGTGCGTAGACTCCGAAACCTGTGGGAGCAGGGCACGAAACAGTCCTGTGTGCGATGGAGATCGAAGGGAGGTTTAGGACCACTACATTATGGCGTCAATTCTTCATCTAGGTTAAGTCGCTGCTCCTTTGCTGAATCTGAAAGTGACATTGAACTTTGTAATAATAGATTGAGAATTGAGGATACTGTTGATGAGCCAGTACAGATTTGGGATGCGGGCAAACGGTTAGGTTTGAGGTGTTCAGGGGAGGAGGTGAATGTTGTAGTAGAACTGGAATGTATGGAAGTTAGGGACAAGGAAGTCAGAAAATGTGCAGAGGAGGGCACCAACCCCGTTGGTTTATGATTATTGTTGATCTTAATATTAGGGGGTGGGGGGGGGGGGGGTACCAAAACAAATTATCTGAAACATTGTATTACTAAGGAGAATGCGGAATTTGTGTGTTTGCAGGAGACAAAAACTACGACTTTCTCAGATATTAGATGTTTCTCACTTTGGGGAACAATAATATTGGTTGGATACATTATGAAGGCAATAATGGAGCTGGGAGTATGATCTCCATGTGGCAGAAAGATAAATTTTGCTATGAGACGCATGTTGTGGGGACTGGATTCATTGCGGTAGTAGGTCAACATATTCATTCTGGTCACAGGTGCTTCGTGGTTAATGTTTATGCAGCTTGTAATCTTAGAGCAAAAATAACTTTATGGGAAGATTTATCGTCTTTCAGGCGGACCTATCAGAACATGGCTGGTTGTTTTTGTGGAGACTTTAATGCTGTAAGAAGGGAAGATGAAAGGAAAGGTATTGGTAGGGGAACCAGCCAGAGGAAGGAGATGAGTGGCTTTAATGACTTTATTGACACAAACTGCTTGGTGGACATACCAACTGCAGGCAAAAAGTTTACTTGGTTCAAACCAAATGGTACTGCTAAAAGTAGGTTGGATAGATTTCTTGTGTCTGAAGAGTGGATTCAGTTTTGGCCTTTCTACAAGCAATATGTGCAGCAAAGAACTGTGTCCGATCACTGTGCTATTGTGGCGAAATCTTGGGTTAAAGATAGGGGTCCTAAACCCTTTCGTTCGATCGATGCTTGGTTTTTGGAGCCAGGATTCAAGGCGTATGTACAAGAGAAATGGGGCTCATACAATAGCCAGGGTAACAACATATCTAGCTTCAAGGACAAACTAAAATTGCTGAAGGCTGATTTGAAAGTGTGGAATATGAAAGTGTTCGGGTGTTTACAGACAAATCAAAGGCAAATCCTGAAGGAAATTGAGAACATTGACGTTAAGGATGATAATGAAGGTCTAGAGGAGCATGATCGACTAAAACGATTGGAGTTACTGAGTCAGCTACGATTGGTTGATAGTAAGATGGATTCTCTTTCAAGGCAGAAAGCAAGAGCAAATTGGTGTAAGTTTGGGGACATAAACTCCAGATTTTATCATACAACTATCAGATGGAGAAGACTGAAGAACGAAGTTAAAGGAGTGGAAGTTGGGGGGCAATGGTGTGAAGAACCGGAAGTGGTTAGAAGGGAAGCAAAGTCTTTGTTTGAAAAAAGGTTCACAGCTACACAAGATTCTGGAGTTAATCTGAGATCTGTGGAGTTTAAATGCCTTCCCCAAGAAATCAGCATAAGCATGGTTGCAAGTTTCACAGAGGAAGAAGTAAAAGAAGCAGTGTGTCAATGTGAAGGAACAAAGAGTCCAGGCCTGGATGGATTCAATTTCACGTTTATTAGGAATTGCTGGGATTGCCTTAAAAGTGACATTATGGAAGCTTTGCACTTGTTCCATGAAAATGGAGTTATACCAAAGGATTGTAATGCCTCTTTTATAGCCCTGATACCTAAAGTGCCTGATCCCTTATCTTTAGACCAGTTTAGGCCCATTTCCCTGGTAGGCACTTTTTATAAGATCGTCTCTAAGGTCCAAGCGGGACGTATGAAGGGTGTTCTTCCTTTGGTTATTGATGAAAACCAATTAGCTTTTTTGAAGAACAGAGGTCTGCTTGATAGTGTACTCATGGCAAATGAGGTGGTGGAGGAGGTTAGGAGGAACCGGAGAAGTGCACTCTGCTTTAAAGTGGACTATGAAAAGGCATATGATTCTGTAAGGTGGAACTTCTTATACGACATGTTACAAAGGCTAGGCTTCCATAGCAATTGGGTGAGGTGGGTTAGAGGGTGCTTGGAATCGGCTTCCATTTCGGTGCTTGTCAATGGAAGCCCAACAGAGGAATTTATCCCGTCAAGAGGGCTGAGACAGGGTGATCTTATGGCTCCTTTTTTGTTTCTCGTGGTTGCTGAAGGTTTGGCTGGGCTTGTGAGACAAGCGACTAAGCTAAAAATGTTAACAGGCGTGAAGGTGGGAAGGAAGGAAATAGAGTGCAGCATGCTCCAATTCGCAGACGACACTTTGCTCATGTGTGAGGATAATTTTTCAAATGTGTTCACGATAAAGACGATCCTAAGATGTTTTCAACTAGTCTCAGGTTTGAAAATTAATTTTCATAAGTCCAAATTGGCAGGGATAAATGTGGATAGGTTCACTCTGGAAACTTATGCCAAGTCTCTCAATTGTTTTACAATGCGCATGCCTTTCAAGTACTTGGGGTTAGAAGTAGGAGGGAACCCAAGGAAGGTACAGTTCTGGGAACCGGTTGTCAATAAGGTCAGAGCTAGGCTTAGCACTTGGAAAGGGAGGCGCTTATCTATGGCGGGTAGGATTTGCCTGATCAAATCTGTGTTCACATCTATTCCCCTTTTCTACTTATCTTTCTTTAAAGCTCCGATCTCGATCTGTAATACAATCACGAGCATCCAAAGGAGTTTTCTGTGGGCCTGGGGTAGAGATAATAAATCTATACCTTGGGTAAGTTGGGGGAAAATTTGTAAACCTTTTGAGGAAGGTGGTCTGCGTATCAAGGATATCAGGAAATTCAACTATGCGTTGATGGCGAAATGGAAATGGAGGCTAATGAGTGATGAGAAGGGGAAATGGAAAGATATTTTGGAGTCCAAATATATGGTCACTCTTGGTGGTGGAGAGACTTAGAAAAAATATGTAGGGAGGGTAATGGTGTAGGCTGGTTTCAACAAGCTGTTAAATGGAATGTCAGATCTGGGGACTTAGTTCGTTTATGGGAGGATCCTTGGATTAATGACAATAAACTCAAGGATTTATTTCCTAGGTTATACTCTATTTCGCTGAATCAAGGGATGACGGTGGGTGAAACTGGTTATTGGGATGATCATGGGTGGACCTGACATTTGAACTGGAGAAGGGAGAGATTTTGCTGGGAGTCGGATGTGGAGGAATAATTATTAACAATTCTAGCCAGGGAAGTTTTGGTTAAGGATGCTAAAGATTTTATTACTTGGAGTGGGGATTCCAAGGGGTTATTCTCGGTAAAATCAGCATATGGTCTCTTAACCAATCAGGTTTCTGAACCGAGTAATGCTGTTTTTAGTCTGTTATGGAGGACCAAAGCTGTCCCAAAAGTGTTAACCACGGCCTGGAGAATCTTGCTGGACAGAATTCCGACTTATCATAATCTTGTGGTACGAGGAATAGTGGTGAATTCACCTCTGTGTGTATTCTGTAACTTGCAAGTTGAATCCACACAACATTTGTTTTTGTATTGTGCTTTTGCTTACTGTGTATGGATGATGTGCTACCAATGGATAGGTGTAGTGGGAACACAAAATAGGGACATTTGTAATCACTTTCTGAACTTTCACTTAACTAATATGTCTAAAAAACAGAATCAGGTCTGGAGGGGAGTGTGGGTGGCCATCACACGAAGCATATGGGAGCATAGGAATAATGTTATCTTCAGACAAGAAGTTCCCGATCCCGAAGAAACTCTACAAGCAGCTCAACTTATAGTTTGGCTATGGCTAAAACATAAGGAAAGCTCGTTCTCATATTCTTTCTCTGATTGGATCCTTAACCCATTTCAATGTCTATTGAGTGTTTGTTAAATAGGGGAGGGATGGTGTATGCTAGTATTTATACACTATTGTGGGGCTGGTTTGTGGCAGGTTTAGGGTAGTTGGTGGTCGCCGAAGGTATGCATCATCGCCGTTTTTGAAGAAGGCCAACATGAACGCCGGACGATAAAGAGGCGTTCTCCATGCCTGCGTAGTCGGTGGTCGTCGAAGTGGTGCATCATCGCCGTCTTTGAAGAACAGAAGTTCATTTGAAGTGAGGGGCGATGTGGATGAGGACACGTGGAAGGCCAATATGATCGCCAGTCGATAAAGCGGCGCTCTCCATTCGTGCGTAGTTGGTGGTCGTCGAAGGTATGCATCATCACCGTGTTGAAGAAGGCCAACATGATCGCCGGTCGATGTGGCGGCGATCTCCGTGCGTGCATAGTCGGTGGTCGCCGAAGCTGTGCATCATCGTTGTCTTAGAAGAACAGAAGTTCAGATATTGGAAGTGAGGGGCGATGTGGATGAGGACACGTGGAAGGCTAGTATTATCGTCGGTCGATAAAGCGGCGCTTTCCATGCGTGCGTAGTCGGTGGTCGCCGAAGGTATGCATCATCGCCGTTTTTGAAGAAAGCCAACATGATCGCCGGACGATAAAGAGGCGTTCTCCATGCGCGCGCGTAGTCGGTGGTCGCCGAAGTGAAGCGGCGATCTCCGTGCGTGCGTAGGCAGTGGTCGCCGAAGTTATGTATCATCGCCGTACTTGAAGAACAGAAGATCAGATAGCCGGAAATCGTCGTGGTAGGCACATCGCCGGGTTTCCAGAAAGCTTAATTGAAGCTGTTAGAGGTTTACGTATAAAACTGAAGACCTAGGCAGGAGGTATTTTATGTTCACTGTCATAGGAGGTTGAGAGAGGCAGCACTAGCCATTGGGTGTGGAGGTTGCGGAAAGTCACTCTCCAAGTACCATTCAACATGGTGGGAGGACCTAATGGTGTTATGGTGGTGTGAAATTGTTGTTTAGTGTTTTGAAACAGTCCAACATTACAATAGTAGTAGAATGGAGCAGTTTTTATGATATATCTTTTTATCCCTTGTTTTGGGATACCTCGTGGAGGTCCTAAAAAACAGGGTTTGGGTTTTGTAAAGGGTTGGAATACCCCTTTTGTATCCCCTTAATTTAATTTAATTCTTTGCTGATAAAAAATAAAAAAAATAATAAAAATAAAAATAATCTTGATCTTGATCTTAGAAATTAATTTATATTTAAATTAACATTTTAATATAATATTAGTTATGTAATTTTCCTATAAAATCACTTGGTTGATACACGATATTAGAGTTGAACTCAATACCAAATATCAATTATACATGTTTGTTTTTTAAGATAATGACAAATAGTTAAAATTTGATATTAAAATTTTGATATGTTGAGAGTTATTTTTTTTTTCTTAAAAAATATTTTTGGTGTTCGAACTCTTGTACAAACTCAAAAAAAAATCTGGAACATGTAAAAAGAACAATTAATATTAAAGCTGCAATGTGAAGTCCCTATTTATCAAGACATGACAGGAACTTATCAAGATTCTAAAAGCTGGATCCCAAACACTCTTAAGAGTTATCGAAAGAATGTTATCCACGAAAGAAAAATGATGAATGTATTTCTATAATTTGACAATCATCACGCGTGCCACATTTAATGAAAAGTGATTTCTGACAGACGTACACCAATACAACTAGTATTCCCTACCGTGGTGTTCGTACTATGAAACCTTAAAATTCAACCAAAAATATCAACACTTAAACTTTCAGTTTAAAAGTGCGAGAAAATTTGAAAAAAGATTATTTTAATAAATTAATCTTTTATAATATAATTTTCTTTCATTAATAATTACATTTTGTAAATAAATAATTAAGACAAATATTATAATAAAAAATAAATATTAATATTTTATTTTAATAATAAATTGAAAATTTATTTTATTTAAATTAATTTATTATCATTTTAAAATATAATTTTTTATATATTAAAATATATAATAATTTATTCTTTTAATTTAAATTTTATTTACATTTTAAAAATTACTTTTTATATTAAATTTTATTACAAAAATCATTTTTATCAATTAAAATTTTAACTATATCCATCACATCACTCTCGTAAACTTTCATAAAGTTTTCTTTCATTTTCATAATTTATCTTAATCTAAACAACCTTACTTTCTTTACATTTTTTTTTTCAAATCCACTATCTCATCCAAACAAAGAAGTTCTACAAATATACTATTCATCAAAGATGAAAAAGTGAAAGACACACATGTTTTGATCTATTTATTTACACTAAAATAAGAGTGAGTAATAATGTAAAAAGTTATTGTTCACACGCTCACTCATTTGTAAAGAAAGACGAAAACCCTATCCCTAATGTTTAGCCCAAACACTAATCTCTAACCCTAATCACACCTTTAACCATAACCCTACCCGTAACACAACCCCACAACCACCAAACCTACCAAGCATCCCTTAATTCTAAACAATAATCCATAACCATGATGCATATACGAATACGTAAAAACCTAAACATACTAAAATTAATATAAATAGTATAAGTAAATAAACAAATGGTTCAAGTATCAATAAATTACAAAATGATTAACTTTTAGATAAATAAATAACAATAAACAGTTTTGTAAAAGAAATATTCATCCCAAAAAGACGAATAACTCAAAAACAATTTTATCTTTTTTGAAATCATTAACATACAAAAATTATTCTATTCCCTTCAAATTTTGTTGATTTATTTATTTTAAATTTTGTTTACGCAGAACATCAAAATATTTTAGATTTGTATTTATTTAAGATTTTGAATAAGTTAATAATTTTATTTATTTATGATACTAAATATTTACGGTTTCTCTTTTTATTTAGGATTTTGAACAAATTTAGGAATTTAATTTGTTTATGATTTTTATTTAATTTGAACATTAAATAATTTTTAAAAATTAGAAATTTTATTAATTTTAAATTTTTATTTAAGAACGCAATTAAATAATGACATTAAATATTTATGTTTTCTGTTTATTTAGGATTTTCTATTAATTTAAAAATTTAAATTATTTCATATTTTTATTTAAGTAAAATATTAAATAATTTAAGTTTATTTATTTAGGATTTTGAAAATAAATAAAAAAATATTTATTTTTTTATATTCTTTAAGTAGGAAATACAATAACTTAGAATTTTGAAAAACTTAAATTTTTTATTAATTTTAGATTTTTATTTAAGAATGTAATTAAATAAATTAGGATGTTGTATCTATTTAGTATATTTAGTATTTTGAATACTTTAGAAATTTTATTAATTTTTTATTTTTTATTTAAGAATGATATTTTTTTTTTGGATTTATTATAATTTAGAATTTTGAGAAACTTATAAATTTTATTTATTTTAGATTTTTATTTAACTAGGAAATACAATAATTTAAGGCTTTTAAAAACATAGAAATTTATTTGGTTTAGATTTTTATTTATGTATGACATAAAATAAGTTAGGGTTTGTATTTATTTAGAATTTTGAATAACTTAGAATTTTTTTTTATTTCACACTTTTAATTAAGTAGAACCTTAAATAAGTTAAGATTTGTATTTATTTAAAAGTTTGAATAATTTAGAAATTTTATTTATTGAAAATTTGTAGTTAAGTAAGATATTAAATAATTTTAATTTGAATTTATTTAAGATTTTGAATAATTTTAGAATTTTAATTATTTTATTTTTGTATTTACGTATGACATAATTAATAATTTAGGGTGTCTATTTATTTTTAGATTTTAAATAATTTTGGAATTTAATTTATTTCATATTTTTATTAAAGTAGAACATTAAATAATTTAGGTTATGTATTTATTTAGGATTTTGAAAATTTTAAAAGTATTATTTATTTTAGATTATTATTTAAGTATAAAATTTAGGATTTGTATTTATTTAGAAATTTGAAAAGTTAGAAATTTTATTAATTTTAGATTTTTTTTTATAAAAATGACATTAAATAATTTAGGATATGGATTTATTTAAAATTTTGAATAATTTAGGAATTTTATTGTTTTCAATTTTTGTTTAAGAATGACACTACAAAGTTTAGGATTTTTATTTATTTAGAATAATAAAAAACTTAGAATTTTAATTTATTTTATATTTTTTTTATTTAAGTAGGAAATAAAATAATTTCAGATCTTGTATTTATTTTGGATTTTAAATTTTTAAAAAAAATAATATTTAAGATTTGTTTTAAAGTATATATAAAATAAGTTATGATTTGTGTTTATTTAAAATTTTAAATTATTTGTTTCAAATATTCATTTAAGTATAATTCAGAATTATTATTTATTACGGTTTTGAATAATTTAAGAATTTTATTTATTATAATTTTTTTGTTTAATTATGACATTCAATAATTTAGGATTTATCTTTTTTATTATTTAAATTATTTAAGAACTTTATTTATTAAAAAATTTTATTTCAGTACGAAATTCAATAATTTATGATTTTTATTTGTTTAAAACTTTAAGTAACTTAAGAATTCTATTTATTGTAATTTTTAATTTAAATATGATATTAAATAACTTAGAGTTTGTATTAATTTAAAATTTTGGATAATTTAGAAATTTAGTTTATTTTAAATTTTTAAATAGAAAATTAAATAATTTAGATTTTATATTTGTTTTAGATAATTCTTTAAGTAGAAAATAAAATAATTTAGGATATGTATTTATTTAGAACTTTAGAAAACTTTAAAATTTAATTAATTTATATTTTTAGTTAATAATGATATTAAATAACTTAGGATATGTATTTATTTAGAATTTTGAATAATTTAGGAATTTTAGTAATATTTAATTTTTATTTAAGAATGACATTAAAAGTTTTTGGATTTATTTTTATTTATGACTTTGAAATTTTTAGTGATTTTATTTACTTTAAATTTTTTATTTAAATAAAAAATAAAATAATTTAATATTTTGTATTTATTTAGAATTTTGAAAAACTTATAAATTTTAGGTTATGATTTATGTGTATTTGAATTTTGAATAATTTAAAAATTTACTTTATTTTAGATTTTAATTTAAGTAGGACATTTAATAGTTTAGAATTTGTATTTAGTAAGATTTTAAATAATTTAAGAATTTATTTAAGATATTTTATATAAGTATGACATTAAAGAATTTTAGGATTTGTATTTGTTTAGATTTTTGAATAATTTAGAAATGTTATTGCAAATTTTTATTTAAATATGACATTCATTTATTTAGGATTTCTATTTGTTTAGAATTTTGAATAATTTAGAAATTTTATCTATTGGAAGTTTTTATTTTTATTTAAGTAGGACATTAAATAATTATTTATTTTTATTTAAGAATAATATTAAATAATTTAGGATATGTATTTATTTATAGTTTTGAATAATTTATTAAATAGGTTCCTGTATGTAAAGAACCTACCTTCACTAACCTTCCATTACTGACGGAACCAAGGATGATAATAAAGACTTCCCTGGTGGTGTCTGGACTGTGTTTTGAATAATCGGTTGGTTACCTCCCAGAGAAAATACTAAGTAAGTTTACCTTCCTCTTTAATTTTTCCTTCCTTAAAAGGTTGCTTTTAAACACATGGTAGTAGTTGAAAGTATTCAACCATGCTTGTGACATTTTGTTAATGTAGCATAATTTCCTAATTCTGATGATTAATATTTTTAATCACATGATAAAAATATGATGGTACCTAACATTGCTTTTGTAAATCACATCAATTGATATATGTTCAAGAAGTCAAAGGAATTAATCTTTCTATTAATTATGTGTAGGATGATAATACGGGCATGTTATGTGAGCTGGCTGCAGTCCGCTAAAAAAAAAAAATACGGGATGAGTTAATAATTTAGTCTTCTGACTTATTTAGATCCGTCTCGCATAACTTGCAGTTTACACGGGTCAACGTGACGCGGGTTGGCTGACCCGCGTAAATAAAAAAAATTATTTTAGTTTTTTAAATAAATAAATTATACCTCAGTCACTTATTATTACAGCGTGACCTTTATTTTATTTTATAAAAATTAAATTTAATGTAAAAAGAGAATATTTTAGTTTAATCATTTAAGTAAGTTAATATTAAGAGTGACAAAACTTTAATTATTTTTAATCAAACCTTATAACAACTCTCGTACTTGAATTTCTTTATATTTTAATCTTAACCGAATGAATTGAAATATGTATTAAATTTTAATTTTTCAGAAGGAAAAATATAGTTTTTTATAAGTACTAAAATTTTAATTTTTTTTATGCAGGCTGGCCCACAGACTACCTCTTATGTAGGGCGGACAAGTAAAATAAATCTACATTTTTTGTGCAAGGCGGACCAACTCAACCTGTGTTTTGTGGGCTAAACGTGAGATGGATCATAACAGAACATGTCAACCCACATTGTCATCCTTAATAATTATGTGATATCTATACACTTGGAAGCATGATATACTCAACAATACATATTTTCTACTTCTTGGGTTTATTGGCATGATAATGTTAAATTATTTTCTTATTTTACAGATATAGATTAGCAATGGTCATGTCTATGAATATGAATCGGCACCGCAGATGCTGTTTCTATTTGCAACCTTGTGAAGGCTCTTCAGTCCAGATCCTCGCACAAGGGAAGCTAAGTTCCCCACGTATATTAAGAATTCGCAAAGTAAAAGCTTTTATGTTTATATTACTTGACAATTGGTGCTGATAATTGCATTAATAATATTTGGATTTGTTGTTAAGATGCCTTACTCATGATTTCCAAAAATATTAAGAAAATTGTATATAAGAAGATGGTAAAAAAAATTGAGATAATTTTATTTTTTTATGGATTGAAAATATATGCAAGTGTACGAAAATTTTCTCTTTTCAAATAAGTAGTAATTAGTAAATATTGTTCATGAATCATAATAAACACTAACATAATTAACAAGTAAAGTAAACATGAATACAATATATAATGTGTTACCTTTTATTGGAAATAGCCACTACAACTTTACTTATTTTTTTTGAATTTTTTTTTTAGTTATTGTTCTAACACGATTTCAACCTCTTGGTTTATTTTTGGTAAAATTGTGCTATGAAACATGTTTTAGATTTGAATTTATTTATTTTTATTTAATCAACACGATTTTTTAAAACATTTTTACATGTTTTTGTAGAAATTGTTAGTTGGGAACATGACCTAACCTTAATTATTTTTTGTTTGTTAAAATATCTACTTTCAAGCACGTTTTCAACTTTAATTTTTCCTTTTTTCTTTTTATTTTACATTTCTTTTGTTTTATACCTAAATGATTTTTAGTTTTCTGAAAAAAATTATTTAATGGTTTTTATTTTTTTTTTTACTTTATTTTTGTCAATTGTTTCTTATTTAATGCATTTTTTTATTAAGTTAAATATTTGTGTGACAATCCAAAGATATTTTTATTAACATTTGTAATTGGAGAAAGAAAACTTTGATTTGGTTTTTTCAATTATTGTTAATATGTTACACGCAATCAAATTTAGGCTTAATAACAAATAAAAGACCAACTATCTTATTAACATTTGTAATTGGACAAAGAAAACTTTGATTTGGTTTTTTCAATTATTGTTAATATGTTACACGCAATCAAATTTAGGCTTAATAACAAATAAAAGACCAACTATCTTATTAACATTTGTAATTGGACAAAGAACACTTTGATTTGGTTTTTTCAATTATTGTTAATACGTTACACGCAATCAAATTTAGGCTTAATAACAAATAAAAGACCAACTATCTTATTAGCACTACATTCTTGAAGAAGTTGGTCGAAAGACATAGGGTTTACTCTTAGTATATTGCATATAATATATTTCATCCAACTTCAACTAAAATATCAGAGTTCAATAGTTGATTAACATAATTATTACGAAGTGGATTTTAAGCCTAACTCAACCCCATAAAACCGGCTTTAATCTCTAGTCGGTGTGGGATCTCCAACACACCCCCCTCACGTCGAGACTACCTACTCGTGCGTGAGACTATATATTATGGGTGGGTCCGATAGCGGGTGGCCTGATAAGCCCAACAAATACTCTTGCTAGGATAGACTCGTAATGGCTCTGATACCATATTACGAAGTGGATTTTAAGCCTAACTCAACCCCATAAAACCGGCTCTAATCTCTAGTCGGTGTGGGATCTCCAACAATAATTATTGATATTCTTCGATTTTAGTTACAAATTACTTCACTATCATGTAAAGATTACATTATATAATTTGCAAAATTGTTATAGGTTACAAAAGGAATAAGAGGATCTTAAAGAAGGAACGCATAGATCATATATAAATTTTCACAATATTGTTGCAGCTACAAGTCTAGTCATGGGTCACTTCAAAAGTACGCTTAGCGAGCTTTTCCTACTCTAATTAGTGTCTTGAACCTCTGGTTTGCATGAGATCAATCAAAATTAGGAAAGGCTAGAGGGGGGAGGTTGGGTAGAGACGGTTCGTTCCTAGTTAGGGGGTGTTGTTTTTGTTTCTAGGTAGCATTACATGTGATTGGCAGATGGATGTCACTCTTTTCGTATAAGGGTTGAGATATTCCTGAAATACCTCCATTTATTCTATTCTTTTTTTGTCGATAAAAAAAATGAAACAACTTATAGTTCAAGAAGTGTTGAAGATCTCACATTGACTAAAGATAATAACATTTTACCATATATAAGTGGATGTAAACCTCATTTTTTAAATTGGTTTTATAAGGTTGAGTTCTCTAGTTGTTAATAAGTTGTTTCATGGACAAATCAAATACCAATGAAGAAGTTAAAAAAAAAATTAATTATAAATTAACAATTTAACAAAACAAAATGGTATTGAGAAACAGATTTTCAACATTACAAATTTCTACCACCAAACACTCATTTTATAAGTATTAACTAGGAACTACACATGCTTAAATTCCATTAATATTTATCACAATAAACTATAAAAAAAAAAAACCCTTTCATAATAAAGTATATATCACACATTATATCTACTTTATTTTCTCCGATAACATTATGAGAATGACCTACAATCCCACGAAATACAATTTACAAGGTAGACGTTATAAAATTAGCAAAAGTGCTTTGAGGTTGGTTTTGGTTGCGAAGCATGTGATTAAACTCCTTCGCAAACCTCTCCATAGCTTCAGCAGGCAAGCTAATCGGAAATATTATTCCTTCTTCTCCTTTTCCATTCTTAGCAGAACAGAAATAAGATGCCCCTGGAAAGCTTCCAGCCCCAGCTTCGGCCACTCCACCATACACAGCCTCACCCCACCCAAAATCCATGGCTCTAAATTTCACTTGTACCAAATATGACACAATACAAGACCTCACAGTTGTGAATAATAAGCTTCGTTCCTTCATCACCATCAAGTCGGCAACAGATTGCAAGTACTCTTCTTTCATCTCACCTTTCACTTTATTTATTAACTCCACTGCATACCCAAATGGGTTTTGGCAAAGCTTCCCTGCACTCGTTACTGCCGCCGGATATGCAAAAGCATTGCCGTAGTAACCAACTGGTAGTGGAGGATTGAACCGACCACGTGCGTTAACTATGCACATCATGCGAACATCCTCATTCGCCTCTATCTGCATTGCTTTTGTGCGACATCGCCAAAGACATGCTGCGATAAGATCAAATGTGGAGCAATGTTGAAGGTGTTGGGGAATGAATTTGCGAAGTGCAGCTATGTCGAGGCGTCCAAAGAAGAATGATCGTTGAATCAAGTTGTGGTTGGAAGAAGGGAGGATATCTTGGATTTGCTCGTATTCGCGGTGGTTGCGTGTAATGCGAGGTGGATCTCTTGCCATTAGGAGCTCCCTACGCCATACTGGTGCAATGGAAGGTTTTGTTGCTCCTCTAGCCATTTCGGCCCAAGCGTTCATGAATTGTTGACAACCAAAAGCATCAACCATGGTGTGGTTAAATTGGAGGGCTAAGATGAAACCACCACACTTGAGTCGTGTCACCTGCATTTATATTTCATTTTCAACAAATTAGACAATTTCATTGTTTAACTCTCACATTTATTATGAAATTCTAATATATATTTAAGATATCATAATTGAAATTGTGTAACTTAAGAAAAATGAGCTAAAATGAAAATGTGATATGTCAATTTAATTATTTAATTTTAGTAAACTAAGCACTTGTGCACGTGATTTTAGTGATTTTTTTTTATTTTGAAGAATAAGTGAATAATAGATAAAATAAGATTTTAAAATGCAATTCACAGTATTAAAATAGGAGTTAGAGATGACCTCAACCATAAATTGTTGCATATTTATTTAAATTAAAACGAATTTAAAGATTTTAATAAAAAGTTATAATCTGGTTTTTGATATTCTATTAGACAGGTAACAATAATACTTATTAACAAAAAAAAAACTTATTAACAATATTATTGAATTAAAATAATTTTGTAATGTTAAAGTGATAAAACAAAAGCTGAACTGCAAATAACTACAACAAAAAATTAACTTAAAATTACTAAAACCAGTGGAAAGCCGTGAATCTTACATCTTATAAATTAAAACAAATTTGTCATGGATTTTAGGTAACAGATATCACACATAAAATAAAATTAAACAAATGATTAATGAATTATAAAAACAAGAATCAAAAGTGTTCTTCCAATACATTCGACATATACCTGAAATAAATAAAAAATATAAAATGAATAAAACGTGTCTTAGTTTGATGAGTATGTGTAGTGAACCTGTACGAGTAGAAGGGGAGTGTTGGTAATTTGTTGTGAGCCAGGAACATCGTACAGCAGTTCATCAAAGCATGGAAATGGAGGTTGGAGAGAATCACCAAACTCAGCCAGTGTGACGTCAGCATCACCCTCCATGAACATGACACCTTCTCCAGTGCAATCCACCATTAGTTTGCGCTGAGGTCCCTCCCTAAGCCTACCCGCAAATGGGTAATAGAAGACAAGTGTTTGTGACAATGCTTTCCGAATCACTTCAACTGGGTCTTTCTCTGCCATTGATGCCTGCTTTCTATAAATTTGTATCATTGGAATGTGGAAACGCAGGGCTTCTTGATCATCAATGTCGGAAAGTAGCTTGAGTTCATGAGGAGTGGGGATAGCAGGAGCCACCAGCTGGGGTTGGGACCTTCGCACTGTAAACTTTAGAGAAGAAGAAGAAGAAGATGATGATAAAGATGAGGCCATGAGAATTATGAGAGAAGAGAAGAGAAATTAAGCAAGTGGATTTTGGTTGAGTGAATGTGAGTTCCTAGGGCTCAGCCTGCAACCCTTTATAGATGGAAATCATTCTCATTAAATAAATACGAAACACGTTTTCATGACGAGCAATAATACTTTCTAAGACTTCAAAACTAAAAGATTATTCATAATTTTTTTTATGAAATAAACAATTTTAAAATTATATTAACCTAATTACAATTATAAACTGGGAATTTTCAATTTTCAGATGACAATATTTTTCAAACTAACAATAATCTGAAATGAAAGTGTATTACTCTTGGATGCATAATAAATCTTTCTCTTTCATGATAACATAAGATAAACAATACCGAATATTCTGAATATTATAACTTAAGAACAAAATAATTTTTAACAATGCTATTTTAATTCTTAAAATTAAAATAATTTTAATAGTAAATTTGTCTCTTATAATTTAATAGAGTATTATTACAAAGTGGACTTTAAGCCTAACTCAATCCCATAAAACTGGCTCATAAGGTTGAGGTTTGCACCCACTTATATATAATGAAAGGCTCTAATATCTAGTCGATGAGGGATCTTCAACAAGTATAATTATGACATTATTTAAGTTTTTAGTTGCTTAAATATTAAAATAAAATTTTATTTTTTCATGATTAAATTCAAATTATTTCATGTATCTAGATAATCATTCATTATAAGATATAGACATTGAAGTGTATTATTATTATTAAACTAAAGTTTATAAATATAAAATAAAGTTAAACATAAGTTTGCATATAAGATTATTTATGAAAGGTCATACATCAATACGAAAATGGACCCAAAGTGTCACACAGCCACAATATAACCTGACCTTATCAAGTGCTTACCAGTCAAAGAATATTTGGTATCCATGGTTTTGCATTTTTCATATTTTGTGTGTGTGGAATCACAATGGAAGATCTTCTTTTTTATTTATTTTACTTCTGCATATTTACGTATTCCTATCTCTTTAAATTGAATTTTCTTTATATCAAATCACACAAATAAATTTAATATTATATACCAATTGCACTACAAGAAAAACGCGAATTACATACAGATTAAAATCCGTATGTAAAATCAACATTACATACGGATTAAAATCCGTATGTAATTTTTGGCGCCATGCAGCGGGAATCAAAATCCGTATGTATGTTTACATACGGATTTTTTCCGTATGTAAATATTAGCACCATAAAATAAAATTAGCAGTGAATGGGATTCGAAACCAGGTTCCTTCAGCAATCCTTCAGCAACCAAGTAAAATTTAACCACTACACCAAGCAAATTCTTTAGTTTTATTATGATTTTTATTATACTTATTATTATTAATAATACTAACAATATTAATAATACAAACAATATTAATAATATTAATAATATTAACAATATTAATAATATTAACAATACTAACAATATTAATAATACTAACAATATTAATAATACTAAAAATATTAATAATACTAACAATAATAATAATACTAACAATAATAATGATACTAACAATATTAACATATGAATCACATTTAATTTATCTATAATCTACTTGAATCTAAACATAATTTATTATATTATCTATTAGTATGAATCAAATTTAATATATGTCATACTCATAGTCATCATATTACCTATTACATTAAAATCAACTATCATATTAATTATTATTTTACGATCATATTGACTTAATTAAGTTCATTATAGGTAGTTGGTTTTACTTGTGTGTTATAGTAAAGAATATTGTCAACAAACAATATTATCTTTTAACATAAAATGATGACTTTTACATTAACTACTAATTAAATCTCTAATACAGATTACTAGTTAGCATATCATTATAGTTTAAACTATATTAATTATTCCATAAATCTATGTAAAAAGTTGTTACTAAATAACCCTTTCTACTAATATATAAATCATAATGACAAAGTGATTAAATAATTTATAATTTAAAATATTTTAAAAATTATACATTATATCAATTTTAATCTATGTAAGTAAATATTTGAAAATAAGATTTTTTTTATCGACAAAGAATAAAAATAATTAAACAAAACATTTTAAGGATATTTCAATCCTTATACAAGAATCTCAAATCAGAAAAGAAGTGTAAGATACAAACACCTATATAGCCATCTAACAAAAACTTCACAACTACCTATAATAACCTATATTTGAAAATAAGATATCAAATAATTTTATATTAATATATATATATATATATATATAAATAATATGAAAGTAAATTTAAATTTAACCATGAGTTTTAAAAAATTAATGATTAAATAAAGAAATATATTAATCAATATATATGTATTTATAGTATTAAAGTTATATTAATATTATATAATTTCTTCCTTTTTCTCTCTATCTATCTATATCCGGATAAAAGTAATATTACTCAAGTCAAATAAAACTACTATACACACACAATAAATATCTAAATGTATATTTATATCAAAATTAATATTAATAATATGAATATAATATTGATAATATGAATACAATAATAATAATATGAATATTAATACTAATAATATTAATACTAATAATAATATCAATAATAATATTAATAAATATTAATAATAATATGAATATTAATACTAATAATAATAATAATAATATTAATAATATTAATAATAATATTAATAATAATAATAATAATAATAATATTAATAATATTAATAATATTAGTAATAATATTAATAATATTAGTAATAATATTAATAATATTAATAATAATATTAATAATATTAATAGTAATATTAATAATATGAATAATAATATTAATAATATGAATAATAATATTAATAATATTAATAATAATGTTAATAATATTAATAATAATATTAATAATAATGTTAATAATAATATTAATAATAATATTAATAAATATTAATAATACGAATATAATGTTAATAATAATATTAATTATAACATTAATAAATATTAATAATATTTATAATATGAATATAATGTTAATAATAATATTAATTATAACATTAATAAATATTAATAATATGAATAATATTAATAAATATTAATAATATAAATATAATTTATTTTATTATTATTATTAATAATTATATTAATATGTATAAATTATATTAATATGTATAAGTATAATAAAAATGATAATATGACCAAAGAACTTGTCTGGTCTAGTGGTCAATGCTTCCCCTGGTCACTGGAAAGACTTGGGTTCGAATCCTGGCTGCTGCAGTTTGCTTGTGACATTATTTGGGGCTTGGTTTCGAGTCCTAGCCAGTGCAAAATGCCTCTAGGATTAATAAAAAAATATAGATAATGATAAATAATAATTAGTAATAATGAAAAAATCACAGTAAGTTGCCAGAGGCCGTGAATTTAAAATTTGATATTAAATTTTTTATATGTTGAGAGTTATTGAAAGAATCTTATCCACGAAAAGAAAAGAATGAATGTATACCACTTATATTTCAATATTTTGACAATCATCACGCAAAACAGGTGCCACATTTGACACATTTAACGAGAAGTGATGTGTCTCAGAAGACGAAGACTTTTCTCACAATCATTCATTACTGTGTTCGTACTATGAAACATTAATTGTCTGTTTGTTTTTGGACAGAAATACTAAAACTTAAAAATTCAACCAAAAATATCAACATTTAAACTTTCGGTTTAAAAGTGCGAGAAGAAGATGTGGCAAAAAATAATCAAATAAACAAACTCGATTCCAGAATCCTATGAATTATGGTAATTGCGTACTATGTTTTGCTGATCATACACACCAAATTTATTTTAAAATATAAAATAATTTGAGATGGATAAATTAGAAAAATGAAAAATATTATTATTTTTTTATTAGGTTAAGGGTGTTCACAAATTTTGTACATGTAAAAGAAAAAC
Source organism: Phaseolus vulgaris (assembly GCF_051622355.1). Classification (NCBI taxonomy): domain Eukaryota; kingdom Viridiplantae; phylum Streptophyta; class Magnoliopsida; order Fabales; family Fabaceae; genus Phaseolus; species Phaseolus vulgaris. Next base: position 27,426,025 of record NC_143503.1, read on the forward strand.
ATTCCCATCAAAATTAAGAGTAAGAAAGGATTGTTACGTACTTCAGTAATAGTGGTGGTGGTTAGCTACTTCTTTTGTGTGTTAATAAGAGTTAATAGGTGAAAGAATCTTATCCACGAAAGAAAAAGAATGAATGCATACAACAAGTATTACTTATATTTCAATAATTTGACAATCATCACGCAAAGAACGTGCCACATTTAACACATTTAATGAGAAGTGATTTCTGACCAGACGTTCACCAATACAAAAACCATTCCTTCCCGTGGTGTTCTTACTATGAAACATTAATTGTCTGTTTATTTTTCGATAGAAATAGTCAAACCTTAATGCTCTGTTTGTATACAGTATTTGTACCTTAATGCTCTGTTTGTATACGATATTTGTTTCTAGTCATCTAGACATATGTAAAGGCAAAGAAAGATGAATGAAGATATAAGGTATCTTCTATAGTCGAAGAGAAAGTGAAACACAGCATACAAAGGCTCTCAAAAAATAATTTTCTTATATTAATAATAATAAAAATAATTATTAATATTACTTTTTTATAAAAAAAAATATACTTAATATATATATATATATATAATATAATATAATGTAATTTAGATTAATAAAATAAAATAATATAATTATATTTAATTTTTTAATTTTATTTCTTTATTTTAATTTTACATTATTTTATTTTTTATTTATAATTGTAATTTTATATTATTTTAATCAACTAAAATATCCACAAAATTAATTATTATTAGAATTAGTTTTATTTCAGATATTCATTTAAGTAGGATATTAAGTAAATTAGAATTTGTATAAGCATTTGTATATGTTTTGTTTTTGGTTGACTAATAATCCATCTTTCCTTATAGGCTTTGGGATATTGGTGAGCAGAGATGTGTGCATTCTTATGTTGTTCATACAGATTCAGTAACATTTAGTCATGTTTATAGTTTCAGTGAGTGTCCTTTTGTTGTGAAAATTAATAATTTTAATAGGTTCCTGTATGTAAAGAACCTACCTTCACTAACCTGGGTACACCTGGAATAGTACAACATGAAGTTTTGAATAATAAGAGGCATGTGTTGACGAAGGTAACAGTGGTGTTTTCTGGTCATTTTTTGTGCCATGCATATTGATAGTTCGTTGGTGTCATCCATTTTTGTGTGAAATTAATATCCTTTGTCGTTACTGGGAATCCTAACATGCATGGGAATCCTATTTGCTGTAATGAGTTGTATTTTCACTATTGTCTGAATGTTCATTATTGGTACCACGAGTAACTTTAATTTTTGCTAAAATTGTGCTATGAAACATGTTTTAGATTTTAATTGATTTTTTTATTTAATCAAGCACGATTTGTTTTTTTTTTAAACTTTTTTATTTGTTTTTGTTGAAATCTAATTGGGAAGATGACCTAACCTTGGTTTTTTTGTTTGTTTGTTAAAATCTACTTTCAAGCACGTTTTCAACTTTAATTTTTTCTTTTTATTTGTCATTTCTTTTTGTTTTATACCTAAATGATATTTAGTTTTTTGAAAAGTTTTTATTTAATTTTTTTACTTTAGTTTTGCAAATTGTTTCTTATTTAATGTATTTGTTTTTATTAACTTAAATATTTGTTTGACAATCCAAACATATTTCCATTAACATTCGTAATTGGACAAAGGAAGCTTTGATTTGCTTCTTCTAATTATTGTTAATATTATTACACCTCAATAAATTTTAGGCTTGATATTAAATAAAAGACCAACTATTTTGTTAGCACTATAATATGAAGTTGTTGGAAGACATAGGGTTAGTATAGTGCATATACAATATATTACTTTCAACTTCAACTAAATATTCAAAGTTAAAGACATGTTTTAGCCCAATGGCACATGCTGGTATGCAAGCTGCTTTGACATGTAGGCTCTGGCACATACTGGTTCAGGAATTTTTTTTTAGCATGTTTTGGTGATGTGGGTTTGCTGAGAAAGCGTGCTCGGGAACCTATTTTTTTGGAGTTAGGCTATGTTATTGTCATATTCTAGTCTCCTTTAGAAGCATAGGATTGGTTAGTTGGTTCTTTGGCTCACTATTTTCACCTTATTTTGACTTGAAACTTTGATACATGCTCTTGAGATTAGTTTTTTTTTTTTATGTATAAGGTTGTCTCACATTTTTCTGAAGAGTCACTTCAAATTTACAAAATTCTTTGTTGACAAAAAAAAATATATAAGTAATGTAAATCACATTTTATAAATTAATTTTATAAAGTTGAGTTATCAATTTCTTAATAAGTTGTTTCATGGACAAATCAAATAACAGTGAAAAAGTTTAAATAAAAAAGATAATTATAAATTAACAATTTAACAAAACAAAATGTTATTTAGAAACAAATTTCTACCACAAAACACTCATTCTTATAAAAGTTTAAAAATTACATAAATTTCATACAAAATATCTCCATTTTGTTAAATTAGACCATGTTACCCACTAGTAATGCCTAAGAACTACACCTGCTAAAATTTCATTGATATTTATCACAACAAACCAGTACATTTCTTCATAATACAAAATATATCTCACATTATATCTACTTCTTTTCTTCGGTCACATTATGAGAATGACCTATAATCCCATGAAATACAGTTTACAAGGTAGACCTTATAAAATTAGAAGTGCTTTGAGGTTGGTTTTGGTTGCGAAGCATGTCATTAAACTCTTTGGTAAACCTTTCCATAGCTTCAGCAGGCAAGAAAATCGAAAATGTCATTCCTTCTTCTCCTTTTCCATTCTTAGCAGAACAGAAATAAGATACCGCTGGAAAGCCCCCAGCCCCAGCATGGGCCACTCCACCATAGATAGCTTCACCCCAACCAAAATCGATTACTCTAAAATTCGTACGTGCCAAATATGATACAATATAAGACCTCACAGTTGTGAATAATAAGCTTCGTTCCTTCATCACCATCAAGTCGGCAACAGATTGCAAGTACTCTTCTTTCATCTCACCTTTCACTTTATTTATTAACTCCACCGCATACCCAAATGGGTTTTGGCAAAGCTTCCCTGCACTCGTTACTGCCGCCGGATATGCAAAAGCATTGCCGTAGTAACCAACTGGTAGTGAAGGATTGAACCGACCACGTGCGTTAACTATGCACATCATGCGAACATCCTCATTTGCCTCTATCTGCATTGCTTTAGTGCGACATCGCCACAAACATGCTGTGATAAGATCAAATGTAGAGCAATGTTGAAGGTGTTGGGGAATGGATTTGCGAAGTGCAGCTATATCGAGGCGTCCAAAGAAGAATGATCGTTGAATCAAGTTGTGGTTGGAAGAAGGGAGGGTATCTTGGATTTGCTCGTATTCGCGATGGTTGCATGTAATGCGAGGTGGATCTCTTGCCATTAGGAGCTCCCTACGCCATACTGGTGCAATGGAAGGTTTGGTTGCTCCTCTAGCCATTTCGGCCCAAGCGTTCATGAATTGTTGGTAACCAAAACCATCAACCATGGTGTGGCTAAAGCGGAGAGCTAAGATGAAACCACCACACTTGAGTCGTGTCACCTGCATTTATATTCCATCTTCAACAATTCAGACAATTTCATTGTTTAACTCTCACATTCATTACGAAATTATTATATCTATATCTATATATATATATATATATATATATATTTATTAAGATATGACAACTTTAATAACTTTAAGACAAATTAGCTAATTATTTAGTTTTAGTAAACTAAACACTTTGCACGTGATTTTAGTGATTTTTTTATTTTGAAAAATAAGGGAATAATAGATAAAATAAGATTTTAAAATACAATTAACAGTATTGAAATAGGAGTTAGAGATGACCTCAACCCTAAATTGTTGCATATTTATTTAAATTAAAACGAATTTAAAGATTTTAATAAAAAGTTATAATCTGGTTTTTGATATTCTCTTAGACAGGTAACTAATACTTATTAACAATATTATTGAATTAAAATAATTTTGTAATGTTAAAGTGATAAAACAAAAACTGAACTGCAAATAACTACAACAAAAACTTAACTTAAAATTACTAAAACCAGTGGAAAGCCGTGAATCTTACATCTTATAAATTAAAACAAATTTGTCATGGATTTTAGGTAACAGATATCACACATAAAATAAAATTAAACAAATGATTAATGAATTATACAAACATGAATCAAAAGTGTTCTTCCAATACATTAGACATATACCTGAAAACAATTTTTTTTTAAACAGCACCATTACTGTTACCATTGCTGAACCACACTTTTAACAAAAAAATGTTGCATGATACAACATTATGAATAAGCCTAAAAATAGTAAAGTTCACCAAAGATTGCACGACTTTGGTTTAGTTTATCTTTCAACAAACAAAAATCATCTTGCACACGACTTTACTTAATTTGTTATACTAAATAAAACCTTTCTGTTTGACACAAGTTAAGTATTTACGTAATTAGAAAGCATTTAAATCATTGAATTTCACTTAAAATTTCGGAACTAGTAAAACTCCCAATTCAATATAGATCTGAAATCTATACTAGAAAGCGCATTTGAGTTCTTTTTTATATTTTCCTTTTTTTAGAAACAAATTTCAAAATATGGTATAGATTTTGACAGAATTTAATTGGGGAGTAACAAATAATTATATCAGAAATCAGTTTTTTAAAAATTAAAAAAAAAATATAGAAAATGAATAAAACGTGTCTTAGTTTGATGAGTGTGTAGTGAACCTGTACGAGTAGAAGGGGAGTGTCGGTAATTTGTTGTGAGCCAGGAACATCGTACAGCAGTTCATCAAAGCATGGAAATGGAGGTTGGAGAGAATCACCAAACTCAGCCAGTGTGACGTCAGCATCACCCTCGATGAACATGACTCCTTCTCCAGTGCAATCCACTATTAGTTTGCGGTGAGGTCCCTCCCTAAGCCTACCTGCAAATGGGTAATAGAAGACAAGTGTTTGTGACAGTGCTTTCCGAATCACTTCAACTGGGTCTTTCTCTGCCATTGATGCTTGCTTTCCATAAATTTGTATCATTGGAACTTGGAAACGCAGGGCTTCTTGATCATCAATGTCGGAAAGTAGCTTGAGTTCATGAGGAGTGGGGATAGCAGGAGCCACCAGTTGGGGTTGGGACCTTCGCACTGTAAACTTTAGAGAAGAAGAAGAAGAAGATGATGATAAAGATGAGGCCATGAGAATTATGAGAGAAGAGAAGAGAAATTAAGCAAATGGATTTTGTTTGAGTGAATGTGAGTTCCTGGAGCTGAGGCTGCAACCCTTTATAGATGGAATGCATTTTCATCAAATAAATTCGAAAGACGTTTTCATGATGAGCAATAAATTCTAAGTACTTTTTCATATAGAGTAGATATGTTGAAAATTAAGTCCTATCTTCTTATACGTTATTGTTGAAAAAAAAATCATTTTTGATAAAATAGATAAATTTAAAATTATATTAACTAAATCACAATTTACAATTAATTTAGTAAATGCTATAATAGCTAAAAAAATAACCTTTTGATAAAATGAATAATTTAAAAATTATATTAATCAAATCAAAATTATAAATTATTTCTTTTATATACAAGTTTTTTTTAGGCTGACACCAATTAAAATTTTGATCAATTTATAATATAAATAAAAATATTAGTTATATAATATAATAAATTAATTTAAATTTAAATGAATATTTTAATAATATTAGTTATGTACTTTCCCTATCAAATCATTTGGTTATTACACGAGGATTCCTCTTATCCACAAAAGAGAAAGAATGGATGTATACCACTTACTTATGTTTCAATAATTAATAGACAGTCATCAGGCAAAGCACATGCCACATTTAATGTGTGACAAGACGAAGACGTTACCAATACAACAAACATTTACATTACCGTGGGTGTTTTATGACGTGAAACATGTTTGGATTTCAAGATAGAACATTTTTTCTCTATTTTTACTTTTATTTCTTTATTTAGTATTTTTTTCTATTTAGTATTACTTTTTTTCCTCGTATACTACTATTTCTATTTTTAAATATTTATAAAACTGTAATAAATTTTAATATTTATAAACTTGAAATAGAAGAAAATTTCAAAAGATATAAATATAAGTAATAGTAAAAATTAAAAAAAAATTGTTTGAAAAAAATATTAACAGAATGGTTTAAAAAATTATAAATAAAAATTAAGTTATTTATGATATGTATATAAATAAATAAATTTATTATTAGATTTAATAAAATAAATAAATGTATAAATTATAATTTTAAAATAAAAATTTAGAATAATGTTATATTTAAATTAAAAAATTATATAAATAATAAGTTATATATAGATATATGTCATAAATTATAATAAAAAATATGATTATATTATGATTTTTATAATTTTTTTAGGATTAAAGGTTATGGTTTAGAGTTTAGGATTTATGGTTTAGGGTTTATATTTATTTTACTCATAATATTTACTTACATCAAATATCTATAAAATATTTTATTTTATTTTCATTATATTGATATTTTATTCATAAATTTTTATATATTTATTTTTTATTTTTTTATTTTTTTAATTTTTCTTCTATTTTAATTTTATAAATATTTAAATTCACTATAATTTTACAAATATTTAAAAGTGAAAATAGTGTTATTTAAGGGGGGAAAAAAGTCAGAAACAGTACTAGATAAGGAATAAAAACAAAAATGTGTTGGATGGAAAAATAAAAGCAAAAATAATGCTATTTGAGAAAAAAAAATCTTCCAAGATAATTTTGAATATGGGAAAGAGTGAAAATGTAAAGATTTAAGAGTATGTAATATTTTTTTGGATTTAGTTTTTTTTTCCTTAATCAACAAGAAATAAAATAAACCGAAGGATGTCTCAACCCTTATACCAACTATTACAACATATACATAAAACACCCAAAAATGATATAACAAGAAAAGTTATTACATAAGAGAAACAAGATGTAGGATCTACCACACAAACACCCAAGAGTTGCAAGAGTTGCAGAGAAAATACAATTGAATCCTTAGGTACAAGACTAACACATAAAACTGCTGACAGAAACTTGGCAAATGTTAGAATGATACCTAGCTCCTTCATTGTTCCATAATATTGCACACACACTCCCACCACCTGCTTGTGCTTTTGTCACACCAAAAAAGGAACTTTAAAGACCCGCCCTACTTCCTTATTGAATTCAGTTTCTTACCCCTGCGTCTCAGTTACTTGGTCTTTCGTCTTGGGGCTGCAGATTTAAAATCCTTCAAAAACTAGAGTCTCTCAACATCTTCTCCATAGCAGATACTCACCACCAACCTAAATCTGTCAGTCCCTATTTTTTCACTACGAACCAGAAACAAGATAAACATTTGATAAACAATGCTACCTGCATAATTGTATAGCAAACTATAAAGCATAAAATACCTGCATAATTATGCAGCATGTACCAGCAGCTTTTGGGAGTGTAGCTAGAAAGTAGAAGATGGTTCATGGTTGGCATACAGGAACACACCCAGTTAGTGAACCAGAATGCCCGTGTAGTTCCTTGTTTGCTTGGTGTACCAGCCCCATCAAGAGATAGGATGTGGCACCAAATTTCTTGCTCCAACATATTACCGTATCCTAATTCCTATGTAGCACAGATACGAACGGACACTGACACGATACGGATACGGATACGAAGATACGTATAATCTCTAAAATGTGTAGGATACGGGGACACGGATCTTTATATTATATAATTTTGAATTATATAAATTGAAAATAAATATTTATGTGCAAAAGTATGTCTTAAATTCTTTTGGGAGCAAGAAGATATTTTTCATGATTGGTTCAAAAGAATTTGTTATTTATTTTTATAATCATAATAAAAATTTATACAATAAATTTGAGTTTTTAGAAAATTATTATATTTATACCTTTTAAAATTGTGTTAGAACCGTGCTAGAATTTTTAAAAATCCAACAAATATTTTTTGAATTGAACACTTCACCGATAAATGTCCTACGAGTGTCATTTAAGAGAAGTGTCCGAGCCTCATAGCCTAATTCACTCCACCATGTAACCAATACTCTGCCTATGTTGATCACTTGCTGCTCATTTGTGTTTGCTGCTATCTTCCTTGCACTTTCCAACCTGTGTCAACGTTCAACTAGAAACTGCCTCTCCTCATACAGTCCCTTTCCTCCTCCTAGCATTTCCTTCTCTACCACAAATGAGACATAAAGATGGAAGCACAACACAAAGATGGTCAACCACAAGTGCATAATCGTTGTTGTCGCTGCACCATCCTTCCTCGATAAAACAAGGGGGTAGGGAGGTACTAAAGAGAGAACCCCGCCACCACTGGCACCAGACACCCGCTAAACCTGAACATCACTAGGTGAAATCAACTGTTCCTCCAAAACATCAACTGCAATATATGATAGTTGAGAAAAAATTTAGAAATGATTTTAAATATATAAACTTACTTTTATTATTAAAATATATTTGAATAATAAATTATAATATTTTTTAATTTTTTATTTAATTAATTTTTTTTAACATACAATATTCATAATTGTAAGTATTTTTTAATGAAAATTAAAAATATAATACAAAATAATTTTGTATTTAATTAAAATAATTGTTAAATATATTAAAATTTATAAAAATAAAAATAATTATTATTATTATTAACATTTATTATTTTATATAACTATATATGTTTTTTGATATTATAATTTTATTTTATTATTTTCATTATTTTTATTTATATGTTGTTATTAAGAGTAGAATTGAATATTTTTGTTATATGTAATATTTAAAATATTAATTTTGTATATTGTATTATATATATATATATAATTATATAAAAAATTATAATAGTAATAAAAAAATATTATTAATAGTTTGAATAATATATATATTTTAAAAATAATGTGCAATTTAAAGTAAAATATATATAATTGTGCAATGAGTGAAACTAAATTCATTGAAACTTACGTGACTCTTTCTACAAATCAATAAAACCAAGCATCATTCTCAAGTGTTCAGGTTATCAATAGAACCAAACATATCATAAAAATTAATATAGTAATTATGAATAACACTATAGCAATTAATTATTTTTTATCTTTAAAAATTGATTTTTATTTTATAATTGTTACTAATTATATTTAACATATACTTAGATGTTACAAAGCATTTATTTATTTTTTTCAATTTTAAAAGTCGCAGAAGTTATGGAAAAATCAATTTTAAAAGAATTGATATTATTCGATCTTGGATTAATATTTTGGATTCTATCAACAAGTAACCTAACTTTTACAGGTATAAGATGGATTACAGTGTTATTTTTTTCATTCAGTAATTTAGAATATTCCATGAATATAGATCCGAACACAAAGGAAGACAAAGAGATTAATTAGGTAATGGGATGGATACTCATTTTCCATTGTGTTCCTTCTTTACTTTTACAATCCAATGGAATATTTTTCTATTTTTCCAAATTATTCCTCCACCATACCAATCAATTTGTACACATCTTTTAAATCTTCCAAAATTATCATCTGGATTTAAAAGTTTGGACTTTCAATAAGATAATTAAAAAATTAAAATTGTATTCTGGAAAAATAAATCTGAAATGCAAAAAAATACATTTAAAAAAATCCAGAAAAAAAAAACTAAAAATACGTTTAAAACAAAATTTAAAATTCAGAAATGTGTTCTAGAAAATTTAAATAAAAAATATATTCTGAAAAAGAAATTCTAAAAATATTTTTTTTCAATTTGTGTTTTCCCTTTCATTGTCTTCTCCGTTCCACCACCTAGAATGAATCCAAACATAGCCTAAAGAGAGAAAATACAGAGAGTTTGATAGTACAGCTAAACGTTAGACCTGATAAAAGCAGGGGTTGTTTTAGGGTTGTTTTGGTGGTTGCCACTGAGCATATCATCCATCTCTTTGAGAAACCTCTGCATAGGTTTTGCAGGCAACCAAACTGGTAACACCAAGCCATCTTCTCCTTTTGAATTCTTATACGACACAATGTGTGTTCCTCCATAAAAGGGTCCAGTACTACCTTTCGCTGGAGCACCACACAAGGCCTTGCCCCATCCAAAATCCACGTCCCTAAACCTAGCACGAGTCAGGTCTGATACCAAACAGGACCTTACAGTTGTCGGCATGCACCGTCCCTTAAGCACCATTAGATCCGCCACAGAATGCATATACTCATCTGTCACCACACCCTTCACATTATGAATCAACTCCACCGCATAAGCAAATGGGCTTGCGCAGAGCTTCCCTGCGCTGCTCGTTGCGGCGGGGTATGCAAAAGCGTTGCCGTAGTAACCAATAGGTAACGGAGGACGGAACCTATTACGCGCGTTCACGATGCACATCATGCGAACATCCTCATCTGCGTCTGTTTGCAGTGCTTTTGTGCGACAACGCCATAAGCATGCTGTGATGAGATCGAAAGCCGTGCACTGTCGGAGGTGATGGGGAAGCAAGCGACGAAGGGCGGCCATCTGAGCAGGTCCGAAGAAGAACGATCGATGAACCAAGTGGTGGTCGGAAGAAGAGAGGGTGTCTTGGATTTGGTCGTATTCACGGTGGTTGCATGTTATGCGAGGTGGATCTCTTGCCATTAGGAGCTCCCTTCGCCAGAGAGGTGAAATGGAAGGAGTCTTCATACCTCGAGCCATTTCAGCCCATGCATGCATGAACTGTGACAAACCAGCTCCGTCTGCCATCACGTGGTTCCACCCCGTCGACACCACGAAACCACCACACTTGAGTCGTGTCACCTATTTATAATTTCACGTTAGAGAATATTTGGTGATGAAGTTGTAAAGAGTGCGTAACAGTGAAAGTAGGACCTGGATGAGTAGAAGGGGCAATTTTTTGATATCTTCGGAGTCTGGAACATCACATAGAAAAGCTTTAGAGTATATGAATGGAGGTTGAAGATTGTCACCAAACTGTTCCAGTGTTACGTCAGCGTCAGCCTCAACGAACATGACACCCTCTCCACCACAATCCACCATCAATTTGCGGCCACGACCCTCCCTAAGCCTACCCGCAAATGGGTAATAGAAGACAAGTGCTCGTGCCAGTGCCTGCCGAATCACTATTACTGGGTCTTTATTCGCCATTGATGATTCATTTTGATAGATTTGTATGATTGAATAATGGAAACGAAGGTAGCTTTGATCGTCTATGTCAGATAGTAGTTTAGTTTCGTCGGGAGTGGGAATTGCAGGAGCCACTAGCTCAGGTTGACACTTACGCATTGTAAATGACAGAGAGGGAGATGGTGAAGCCATGTTTTCGATCTGAGGATGTTGTTGCTCATTTTGGGAAGAGCAAAAAGAGTTATTGTAATGTATTTAATTTGAATAAGTCAATGTTTGAATTTGGTCAAACTTTTTCTGTCCATATTTATCCAAGATTTATGTCAAAAATAGCATGACAATAACTATATATTGACGATTCAGTGGTGCATGTGGAAGCTATGATACTAGATTTTATGAAGGGCTTGATTTTTAAGATCATTAGAAAAATAAATTTTGTATTTGTAAAAGAAAAAAAAAAGATAAAAAATAAAAATAATAAATGTAAAATGGGTATAAAAGTTTATTATTATCGAAATGATTAGTGTTTATTTGATAATCGTATTTTTTTTCTGTTATAAATATTAATATTTGTTGTACTCTAAGTCTATCAACAACATATATGGTCCTTCCATCCTCACTTTCTGATGTGATTTCCAAAATTTCCACGACAAAAACTTAAAGTGTAATAAATTTCTAGATGATGTTGGATGTATTTAAGTTGAGCATTAATATCTCATCAAAAACAACTATTTTCACAATTAATTATATATTAATATTTTAGTCATTTATTTTTTATTATTTATAATTAATTAATTATTATTATTATTATTATTTTAAAAATTATTAAATAAAAATAAATTTTAAAATAAAATAATTAGTTATTAATTATTAGTTACATTAATAAAATTAGATATTATTTTAAAAATTAAAAAAATTATAAATATTATTATTAATAAAATTTATAAACTAATTTATAAATAAATATCTAATTAACTATCTAGATTTTAGTTACTAATTAATTTAAATTCTAAAGTTGGTAAGTAAAATCATAATAATTAATTAAATATCAAATTAAAAATTAGGTTATAAATTTTACTAATTATAAAAATTATTTAGATATTAATAATTTTTTAGTTTCTAAACTAGAATTTAAATATAATAATTAATTATTTTTTATTTTTAGAATAAAGGTTATATTAGTTATTATTTTTCTTTTAAGTTTAATTAAAATTGAAAAAAAAAATTCAAAATGGTATAAAAAATTATTATTATCGAAATAATTAGTGTTTATTTGATAATCGTATTTTTTTCTATTATAAATATTAATATTTGTTGTACTCTAAGTCTATCAACAACATATATGGTCCTTCCATCATCACTTTCTGATGTGATTTACAAAATTTCCATGGCAAAAACTTAAAAGTGTAATAAATTTCTAGATGATGTTGGATGTATTTAAGCTGAGCATTAATATCTCATCAAAAACAACTATTTTCACAATTAATTATATATTAATATTTTAGTCATATATTTTTTATTATTTATAATTAATTAATTATTATTATTATTTTAAAACCATTAAATAAAAATAAATTTTAAAATAAAATAATTAATTATTAATTACATTAATAAAATTAGATAATATTTTAAAAATTAAAAAAATTATTTATATTATTATTAATAAAATTTATAAACTAATTTATAAATAAATATCTAATTAACTATCTGATTTTAATTACTAATTAATTTAAATTCTAAAGTTGATAAGTAAAATCATAATAATTAATTTAATACTAAATTAGAAATAGGTTATAAATTTTATTAATTATAAAAATTATTTAGATACTAATATTTTTTTTAGTTTCTAAACTAGTATTTAAATATAATAATTAATTATTTTTTATTTTTAAAATAAAGGTTATATTAGTTATTATTTTTCTTTTAAGTTTGATTAAAATTGAAATTTCATTCTCCACTAAAAAATTGAAAAAAGAGAGTTCAAAATTTTAAGGTAAAATTTCAATAATTTGTAATTAAATAACAGAATTCAAAAGAATACAAAAATTTAACAAATACATATATTGTATTTTGTCCATTTGAGGTACACGTTTGAACACCTCATTTTGATAAAAGCAAACTGATCATGATAGCGTCCATCATTTCTATGGTGCTCTATCAACGTTAAAAATACAAAAAATATGTTTTTCCCTCCATACGGAAACCTATACTTTAATAAATATTAATATTTTAATTATTTATATTTTTTTAAATTTTAAAAATTATTTTAACATTTTGTATTTTGCTTTAATAAATATTAATATTTTAATTATTTATATTTTTTTAAATTTTAAAAATTATTTTAATATTTTGTATTTTAATTAAATTTTTATTTTATTTTTTTAATTTATTTTAATTACAAATATTAATATTTTGCATGTAAAGTGGAAGCTGGATGATAAGCACACTTAAAAATAATACCTTAACATCTTAATAAATTAATATTTTAATTCAATTAAATTTATTTTATTTTAAAATATTATTATATTATTCATAATTTTTATGGGTAATCGCTAAAAAGAACAACTTAACATCTAATAAATTTGTAAGATTCCTAATTTTACTCATTTTATATATATATATATATATATATATTATGCATGCAATATCTAATTAACATATAAACATATATTGTTTTCTTATATTTGTATTTCAAAAATATATCCCTCTTCATAGGGATTTAATATATACATCAAAAAGTTTAAAAACAAAACAAAGCAAAACATTCAATTTAAATTTATCTAATCTTCCTGTTGCTCACTGAGGAGCTCTATTACCTGCAACTTCATCTGCTCTCGTGTAATTAAAGAAAACAAACACAAAACAAAGCATGGGGTAAGCTAGCTATTTTTAAGAATTCTAATATAAATTTAACTTTCAAGAACAAACATAATCCATGAAATTCTCATAATTTACACAAATTCATCAAATGTCTATCACAACTATCATCCACATTATTCATGTCAGATCTTTATTGACTCACATACTCAAACACTTGACTCTACTTCCGGAAGACTTGTATATTGAAATTAGAATCTTGATACTTGCACCTGTCATACTAATCACTGTGAATCCACACAGCCATGCGCATAAACATCTCAATATCTCATCATCTAGTATGATAGGGTAAATTCATATGACTTGAAAGACCAAATTATATTTCAAAGCATAAACAAAGTCATATGAACCTCCATCGACTCTCACCAACTGAATAACTTCATCTATTTGATTCCATTATATCAGTAGAGACAGGATGTCTCATTACAGGCCTAACATATCAATATACCCTAACAACAATCTCAACACGGTATTTCCTTTCTTGAAAATACTATGTTTGATCTCACTTTCACCACATTCAATATCTCATGTAACACATCAATACACCATACAATCACAACATATAATTTAAACTTTCTAACAATCCAAATATATCCAAGAAGTTATTTAACAATAGTAATCCAAAATAAACTATGCTAAAATAATAATGATAGTAATATCCATAACATAGAGCACCAGAAATTTTGGGTCGATCGAAAATATTTTAGGTTGATCTAAATGACACCAGAGAACACCATGAATTTTGGGTTGATCGAAAATATTTTAGGTTGATCAAAATGACACCAGAGAGCACAAAAAATTTTGGGTCGATCGAAAATATTTTAGATTGATCTAAATGACACTAGAGAGCACCATGAATTTTGGGTTGATCAAAAATATTTTAGGTTGATCGAAATGACACCAGAGAGCACCAGAAATTTTGGGTTGATCGAAAATATTTTAGGTTGATCGAAATGACACCAGAGAGCACCAAAAATTTTAGATTGATCGAAAATATTTTTAGGTTGATCGAAATGACACCAGAGAGCACCATAAATAACAAAGTCCCTGCTATAGCTAAAATTTATCTAAATCAATATCAAACGACATTATAATTGTATAACAACAACCATATATCAAATTTCACCTTCAAATCTTCTAGCCTAGTGTTCTATTGGAAATTAAGGCTAGCTTCCCTTACCTGAAAATTAGTAGATATTCACCAAGAGCTCCAAAATCACGAAGAACTCAAAGGTAACTTAACCTGTATCAGAGAGTCCTAATAAAAAATCTAACTATATCACTAAGACCCTCAGCTAACAGAGATTAACCCTGAAGCTAAAAGGGTCACATGCAAAGCAAGGACAAAATCAACCTGACAAGTTCAAAATTTGACTCAAAGAGAAGAGCAAAAATGAACTTACTCTATCAGATATTCCGATCGGGCAGTCTTGTAGTACTCACTGTCAGGAGTCTGATGGTGGACTCTGATCGTCAAACTGATGAACGAGGAAGTCATAATCTTAGAGAGAAGGGAGAGAAAAGGAAAAGAACTTTCTAAAGAGATGGTGATTTTTGTAAGATGAAACCTGGATAACTGAATTTCTATTATATGCCCTTTTCATTTTAGATAAAAAAATATTCAGGAATCATTTAAAATATATCACTTCTACTCTAAAGTAATTTTCTAAATCTTACAAAATTCATATTTTAATTATATATTTTTTTTAATTTTAAAATATTATTATATTCTTATAAGAAGTTGGGAAGTGGATATTTTTGTCAAAAATAAATTTCCAATTTTTATGGATCTGCATAAGAGTGCCCATACTTTGACACCTTCAATAAAATATTCACAATTCAAAATATTATTATTTTAATTATATGGCTTTTATATTTTAATATAAATTACAAATAATGATATTATTATATATATTATTAAAATAGGTTCTAAATCCGAAGTGTTTTGTTTTATATGGTGTCTTCATAAATGCCAGATCTAGTGAATCTAATCTTTGAGAAAGTGTGTTTCAACTATGCAACGTGCCTAATTAGTCTCAAAAGTTTTTGTTTCTCACCTTCTTTACTTTGCTAATCATAATGAAAGTTTAAATCTTTTTCTTACCAGTTTCCTCTTATTGTGTTAAAAATGACGTTTTTTTGGAATATGAAAAAAATTACTTTAACTAAAAGGAAAAAGAAATCACATGTTTAGAAAAGAAGGTATGATTGAATAATGGAAACGAAGGTAGCTTTGATCATCTATGTCAGATAGTAGTTTAGTTTCGTCGGGAGTGGGAATTGCAGGAGCCACTAGCTCAGGTTGACACTTACGCATTGTAAATGACAGAGAGGGAGATGGTGAAGCCATGTTTTCGATCTGAGGATGTTGTTGCTCACTTTGGGAAGAACAAAAGGGTTATTGTAATGTGTTTAATTTGAATAAGTCAGTGTTTGAGTTTGGTCAAACTTTTTCTGTCCACATTTATCCAAGATTTATGTAAAAATTAACATGACTATAACTGTATATTGGTGATTCAGTGGTGCATGTGGAAGCTATCACACTAGATTTTATGAAGGGCTTGATTTTTATGATCATTAGAAAAATAAATTTTGTATTTGTAAAAGAAAAAAAAAGATAAAAAGTAAAAATAATAAATATAAAATGGGTATAAAAAAATTATTATTATCGAAATGATTAGCGTTTATTTGATAATTGTGTACACTTACAATCAAATAAATATTAATATTTTAATATATAAAAATTCATAACTTTTATTAATTTTGAAAAAATTATAACTTTTTTTACGTGTATTTTAAAGGATTTTTTTATTTTTTATTTATTGTTTTCTGTTATAAATATTAATACTGTTGTACTCTCGTAAGTCTATCAACATATATGGTCCTTCCATCATAACTTTCTGATGTGACTTACACAATTTTCATGGCTAAAACTTAAAAGTTGTAATAAATTTCTAGATGATGTTGATTGTATTTAAGTTGAGCATTTATATCTCATAAAACAATTATTTTCACAATTAATTATATATTAATATTTTAGTCATATATTTTTATTATTTAAAATTAATTTATTATTATTATTATTTAAAAAATCATTAAATAAAAACTAAATTTGAAAATAAAATATTATTATTAATCGTGTCCACTTACCATCCCATAAATAGGTGTATGGGACTAACATTTGTGTACCCATAGCCTTAGCCATGAACTGGCTTCTGTTTTGATGCAGGTATGGCGTAAGGGGTGTTTACGAGGAAGTTTTATCGTTATGCTAAAAGGAATTGGTGTGCTGGGGGAGAGTAATTAATACCCAAAGTGGCCAAAGAGTTAGGTGACGGTGGATCGGTGCTTTATGGCACAGTGGTATGTTTAAAGTGGGGTTTTTGGGATGTTGCAAAAGTAGCCATCTGGACATGCTGCTGGATTCTTTTAGCACGTAGGCGGTAGTTCAATCTAAGATACAAACGGTGCAAGAAAGTTTGAACAATTGCCTTTGTTGTCTTTTCTCAAAGTTTTTTTTTATTGGGTATCTTAGTTCTTTTACTTTTTTTCTTATTCAATGTTTTAAAAAAATGTATTGCACCCATACTTTAAAAAAATACTTAAATTATCTTTGACTTTTTATTGAATTTTTTTTTTTAATTTTTTGATATTTTTATTGAACATTTTTTCTTTAATTTTAGAATGTGAAGTGAAGAGATTTCTCAAATTATAGAAATTGAAAGTTAAAATTTGTGTTTAGAATTGATTGCATAATTCAAAATGTAAATTTATATTTCATATTATAAAATTTAAAATTGATAATTTTAAAAAATTTGGTCATAAAAATGTTTGTAATTGTTTGTAATAAGATTGGAGTATCCCTAAATAGTCTCATTTATTATATTTTTGTTATTACTGATGAGTGATGAAAACAATTTGTATTGTATTTCCATAACAAGCTAATTTTTCTTAGCCTTTCAACCATACTTAAGACATGATTAAGCTAGAAATTTATTGTTTCATAAATTATTAGCAAACTATAAGGTAGCCATGATAAAAGTAGGACTCCTTATGGTAGTATGGTTTTGATTCCCAAACATGTTTTCCAACTCTTTTGCAAATCTATTCATAGCTTTAGCAGGCAACCAAATTGGTAAGACTATGCCTTCTTCTCCTTTTGCATTCTTATGCAACATTTGACAGGTTCCTCCAAGAAAGCTTCCAATCCCAGCTTGGGCCACTCCACCGTACACAGCCTCACCCCATCCAAAATTCACTTCTCTAAACCTCCCACGTGTCAAATCCGAAATAAGACAAGACCTTACGGTTGTAAACATGCATCGGTCCTTAATCACCATCAGATCTGCCACTGAATGCATGTACTCTTCTGTCACCACACCTTTCACTTTCTTTATTAACTCCACTGCATACCCAAATGGATTTTCACAAAGCTTCCCTGCAGTGGTAACTGCTGCAGGGAATGCAATAGCATTTCCATAGTAACCAACAGGTAAAGGAGGATTGAATCTTGCACGACCATTCACTATCACGATCATTCGAACCTCCTTATCTGCCTCTATCTGCAATGCTTTTGTACGACAACGCCAGAAGCATGCTGTGATGATGTCAAACGTGGTGCAGTGTTGAAGGTGGGTTGGAACCAAGAGACGAATAGCAGCTATTTGGGAAGGTCCAAAGAAGAACGATCGTTGAACCATGTTTTCGGTTGATGTGATGGTGTCTGGGACATGTTCGTATTCGCGATGGTTGCATGTAATACGAGGTGGATGTCTTGCCATCAGGAGTTCCCTACACCACACAGGTGGAATGGAAGGTTTGGTTGAACCACGAGCCATTTTAGCCCATGTGTTCATGAACTGTGAAATACCAGTTCCATCACACATGGTGTGGTTAATGGAGAAGGCCAAAATGAACCCACCACACTTAAGACGTGTCACCTGTCATGTCATCACCAGTTCATATCCAACATCAACAATTATGGACAAAGAGATAATTATGAAGAACTCAATTCAAAAATCCATGAAATTTTGATTACTATGGTGCTATTTTTTTTATTTTTTTTTACTAAACAGGGATCGCTTTGTGACAATACGTATATTAAACTCGTGTCAATTGATTTTTTTTCAAAACCAAATTATTTTAAATGTTTTTGTTTTTAAATAAATATGTATATTATTAATTATTTAATTACTGTTGAAAAATTAATTAAAATTAAGTCATAAGATGTAATATTTGAAATTAATTTAATAAATAATTTTTTTATATTTATATATTTGATTGAAAAATATAATATATAATTTATGTAAATATAATATTAATATATAATATAATATTGAAGTAGTATTATTTTTTGGTTAATTTAATTAGTTGAATAAAATAAATGAAAGCATAAATAAATAAGTGAAGAAAATGAAAAAAAAATTAATAATAAAAAGTTAGGATTGAATTTTATTATGAAACTTATATGAGTACAATTGTTTCCTTAAGTTTTACAATATCAACATTTTATTTATTTATTAGAAATTTCCAATTTCATTACGAATATTATTATTTACATAAATTATATATTAGTCTTTTTTAAATCAAATATATAAACATAAAAAAAATATTTAACAAATTATTTTTAAATATAATATATATTACTTTCAATTTTAATTAATTTCAACTATAATTAAATAATTAATAATATATTTATTTATTTTAAAACAAAAATATTAAAAAAAATGTTTTAAAAAAAATAATTGAAGTTGTACTAAGTTATGAGGACATTAAGTTGACACGGACAAAATCATGTGAAATTATTACGATTTGATATAAAAGTTGTGTCACATCATGACGAGTGATCCAATCTGTAATTTATTTAAAAATAATCCTTATTTAATAAAAAAAGTTAGCTTCATGGCGGTAAAAAATCTCTATTCACGTTAGTTTAATTCTGAAAACTTTGTTTTAAAAATGGGCTCATATAAGTCATAAAATCAATAAAAAATGGATCAGAAAACTGAAAATTTAGTTATATGAATAAAGTGTATTGAACCTGTACGAGTAGAAGGGGAGTGTTGGTAATTTGTTGTGAGCCAGGAACATGGTATAGCAGTTCATGGAAGCATGGGAATGGAGGTTGGAGAGAATCACCAAATTCATGGAGTGTGACGTCAGCATCAGCCTCAATGAACATGGCACCTTCTCCAGTGCATTCCACCATTAATTTCCGGTGAGGTCCCTCCCTAACCCTACCCGCTAGTGGGTAATAGAAGACAAGTGTTTGCGACAGTGCTTTCCGAATCACTTCAACTGGATCTTTCTCTGCCATTGATGCTTGCTTTCCATAAATTTGTA